>NC_071107.1:18302500-18587500 GCF_024256425.1 Clarias gariepinus
CTGCAAAGGTATTTAACCCCAAGCTATCATGCAAGATTATTAGGTCACAACTGATAGTTCAATCCAGATCTCGGGAGACATCCATACAGACAGCATGTATGGAATTGTCCATGTCCTCCTGATGTCTGAGTGGCTCAATGTCCTCTCCCAAAACAAATTAATAGGTGGAATGGTTACTCTAGAACAGGGGTCGGCAACCTTGAACACTCAAAGAGCCATTTTCCCACAAAAAAAAAACAAAAAAAACACGGAAGCAACAAAACCCTTTTGACATCTAAAATAAAGATAACTCGCATATAGTGTTTAGTTTTTTTTACCTTTATGCTATGTATAAAAAACAAATTTTATTTCTGCATGCAACAAAAACATTTTACAGACGCTGGGTTGAAGGTTACATTCAATTAAAGTTACTATTAAATACTCAATGTCTATTTGAGTCCTCCTCGTATTTATAAAATAATTAAAAAAAAAACTTAAATAATCTACTTGTAGTAAATCAAAATTGACGTCTGCTTCTGTGTGCCACCATTTTTTTATCCCATGGACTGGAGCGTACAGTTGACTGTCAATCTGAATAAAACCTGGGTTTGAAAAGCTCAATAAAACGCGTGTCGGCGGGTATTGCACATTGTGCCGCATATTTTGAGCAACAAAAATATTTAACACGTTTTATTTTACCCTTAATAGATCACAAAAATCATCAAATTTAGAATTTTAAAACAACATTGAAAAACTAACAAACTAAAATAAAATAAATTAAATACTCATTATTTATTCTCCAAAGCCACAAGGAGCCGCAGCAGATGGATAAAAGAGCCACACACGGCTCCGGAGCTGCAGGTTGCCGACCCCTGCTCTAGACTGCCCAAGATATGAATGGTACCATACAGGGTGTATTCCTGTACTATGATCTATGGATAAACTCCAAATCTACCGAAGATGAATATGTGTGCTCAGGAGATCAGCAGTTTATAAAATACCCAAACCAGCCCATCTGACACCAACACCCATTGCAGAATCACATTTTCTGAAGCTTGTTGTCAACATGAATTAAAGCTCTTCCACCTATAGCTGCATGACTTTATGCACTGTGCTGCTGCTATATGATTGGCTGACTCAACTGTATGAATGAACAGGTGATACTATTAAAGTGGATGTTGAGTGTACATGTAGGTAATAGATTATTCCTTATATCTATCCATGTTCAAGGTAAAAAAAATAAATTCCAGACTGAGATCCAGCTATGCTTTTCAGTTTTGGTGAAGCACATGAAAGGTTGAGACCTCACAGGCGGTTCAATTCCAGCTCCTCGGGGGACATGGAAATGACAGCAGAAATCACACATAATATATCTGACAGATGCATCGCACCATGAAAAATGCAAGTCCTGTGACATCTCCGCACTTCCTCATGATGTGTCCTGGTATTCCTGGATCTGTGAAGTTAAAAGTATCTAAGAGAAATTTCTGTGCCAGAGCCCAGGGGTTTTGTATTGTATTGTACTGTTCAAATACATGTAAGGCATGGGTTCTTCTTTTTATTTTCTCTTCTATTTTTTTCTTGGAGACAGAAACATAAATAAAAGCAAAATTTAGCAAAAAAAAAGAAACACAATATGCAGGAAATGTTTAATCTGCAGCCCTAGGCATGATGTCAACCTTGACATGCCTGATATCAGCTGCAATGGTTAAAGCAGTTTGAGGGAATGATGATGCAGGATGCTTCTGACAGAGAGAACAAGAGGAAAGTGAATTAAAGACAAATTTCAGCTTTGTTATTGACTCTTTACACCCACACAGAGAGCACAGGGCAATCAATATACAGATTAAGTCACTCAGACAGGTGTCTATCCTTGTCTTAGCATACGAAAAGATGCACTGAATCAGACATGCTGAAAGGCACTGAGCAAATAACGCAGATACAACAAGAGCTTCACGTAATCGTCACATTCTGATCACAAATTGGACTAAAGAAAATGTTGATGTTGGTAACTTTGTCATGGCATGGCTGTCTTTACCAGTATTTCACAATCTGCCAATCTCATTGGAGTTTTATAAACATCAGCACCTATACCATTCTTACACAGAATGTTGTGAAAACAAACCTCTTTTTCACAATTTAAATTACAACTTATAGCTCATTTAAAATAAAAAAAACCTAGTACCCAGCTGACTGGAAAGGAAACTTGTGGTAAGAAAAGATACAAAAGAGAAGAGGAATGATCACAGAATCACTTTAAGAATATTGTCAGGAAAAGCCATTTGCCAGCCACTCAAGCCACTCCTGCATGGCTTCCATGCCATGCCACATTTGATGCAGTAATCCATGTTAAAGGAGCCCTACATATTTCCTTGATAACAGAACTATGAAGCTGGAGTAAACAAAGGGTCACCAAAACTGGGAGGCTCTTGGCTGTTTTTTTTTTTTTTTTGTTAAAAGAAGTGTTTCTTTAATATTACTCAATATAGAACACACACACACACACACACACACACACACACTTTTCTATTCACGTCTTGGATATAGTTGAAAGTATTTTACATTAAATGACATGAATGTTTATATAATTCATAAAATAAAAAGTGTCTCTGAACATCATGATATCTACAGTAAATAAAAAATACAAATGTATACAACATGCTTAATATATTTTCTGATTATTCATTATTTTTAAAAATAAATGTCATCATATGACCACTGTATATACCCACATATGAACCAGTGTCTAATATCTTATCAAGGGTAGAAAATGATCTTGAGCTTCACAGAAGGATACAGATTGCTATTTATGACAGAGGGTTCAGTTGGGTTATGCTGCCTGTTGCCATGGAATCTTCTAAGAGCGATTAAATTACACTGTGGTCAAAGAAGCCAGGCTCAATTATGAATGAACCACAATTATCATCCCTTTATGATTCTTCTAAAAAAGATCATTTATGTTGATTAGTAAATAACAGAGGTTTTCAAACAGCCCTTACTGGTCACAGGCAGTCGACAAGCCAAGGTATCTGTTTAGTCTAACTGGCAGATGTGTGTTATCATCTGTTGCCATGTGTTTGTGTGCAGAAGTGGAGGCAGTGTGTGGCATCCATCACAGCAGAACAAATCATATGTAACTAGAAACCTATGAGCAAAGTCCAGCTGAGTCCATCAGTCACAACTGAAAGATGGAAGGCACTACAAACTGATTATTCCCCACTGAGAAAGTATCTGTTAAATCCTGTCCAAGCCCTACAATCATGCCATTTGTACAATGTGCAACCCTAATCACATAACAAATCAGAAGCTGTTGAACTCCTAAGATTTTTAAAAACAGCTAGAATTAAAAAAAATGATGTAATCGATCAATCAATCAAGTTCTGCAGGTTGGAATGACTTGGTAACTGCTAACACGATTGTAACTCATACTGTAAGTAACAATATTGTAACACATTCATTTTTTTCAATAATGGTAAACAGAAAAAAAAAATCTCAAAATGCACAAAACATGGTGTTTCTCTGAGGCTACATTAAGCACAGGGTCACAAAACCAGAGCAGCTAAAGTTTGGCCATTCTTTTTCAAATCAAATCAACTTTTCAAAGTTCTCTCTTCAGCATTGCAGTATGTGTAAAAAAAAAAAGGAGAATGCAAACCAGTCCATCATTTTGTTCATACAATTAAAACAAAAACATGCACTCCCGCACATCGATCAGCCACAAAATTAAAAAGCCACCTGTCTAATATTGTATAACTGGTCTATGCCAAGACCAGTTAAGACATGGACTCCACAAGACCTCAAAAAAATGTGCTGCAGTATCATGTCAGCGTTACATCCACATCAATGCAAGGATACAAAGTGTCCCAATGTTGCCTAGAGCATTACAATGCCTTAACCATTCTAAGTGTTTTTTGCAAATTACGATGCACTGTGGATGGTGACACTTTATACCATAGCCAGTATTAACTTTTTAAACAATCTGTGCTACAGAAGCCCGTTTGTGGAGTTGGACCAGACAGGCTAGCCTTCATTCTCCACATGCATCGGTAAGCCTTGCTTGCCTATGGACCTGTCACAGGTTCACAGGTCATCCTTTTGGACTACTTTTGGTAGGTACTACTCACTTTTGGCTCTTGTCAGACTCAGATCCTTACGCTGGCCCATTTTTTCTGCTTCTTTAAGAAGTTTTCACTTGCTGTCTAATATATACAAATCAGTCATAAAATTAACACAACTTCCAGGTGAACTGAATAACATTCATCAACAACTATACATCAGCAAACTTGTGACAGTAACATTGGTACCCAAAGCTTACCCATGCCTAGTAGGCAAAGAGCTTAAGGTCACCAGCCTGGCCTCCAAACTCCCTAATCCAATCAAGCACCCATGGGATGCATCAGACAAACATCTCCAATCCAAGAAGGCACCATTCCACAACCCCCAGTAACAAAATTATCTTCTGCCGAAATTCTGGTGCCATTGTGGATCCTACTGGTTCATGGTACTAAGCAGTCAGTAGCAGATCTTTACTGTAAGTCCTGTAAGTTGCAGGATGGGGCATCCATGGATCAGACTTGTTTGTCCGACGCACTCCACAGATGCTCGATTGGATGTGGGACTGCAACAATGTTAAGGTAGGTGGTTTGTCTGACAGTAAACTCTATATGAATGGCAGGACTCAAGGTTTTCTTAGCAGAGCATTGCCCAGAACATCACACTGCATCTGTCATCCAGCCTTCCTCCCATAGTGCATAGCAGTGCATCTCTTCCCCAGGCATAATATAAGCTCTCTGTGATATAAAAACAAACATGATTCATCAGATCAGGCCACCTTCCATTTTTCAGGGGTCCAGTTCTAATGCTCACGTGCCTATTGTTATCATGTTTAGAGGCAGACACATGTCAGCATTGGCACCTGACCGGTCTGCGCTAAGCAGCACCATACACAACGAACAAAGATTTCTTCTATTGCAGGGGTCAAGAATTTATGGCTCACGAGCCAGAAGTTGCTCTTTTGATGGCTGCATCTGGCACGCAGACAAATCTTTAATAAAAAAAATAATAACATTAAAAATAGAAAACATTCTCATGTATTTCAATCCATTTTTATTGGATAATGTACACGGGTCGTTGTGAGATCAGAAAGTAAATTTCCCTTCTTTTAATTAAGTAGTCAGCTAGCTAACTGCAGAAACCCTTTTATCGAAGAAGATAGCTAAAAAGAAAAAAAGATGAGGATTATCGTACTTATGAGCAGGAATGAACAGAGGAATTTGCCTTTGTGGAGAGAGCAGGTTCTATAGTGTGTCTAATATGCAATGATAAAATTGCATCAATGATACGGTCAAATCGAGCTTTAGAGAATTTCGTAAGCACACTCGTTTTTTTAAGTTTATCACCCATCCACACGAGTGTGCAGTGGACAGCGCCAACCTGAGTTACATCTCCGGTGTCTCCATCAGAGACTTTGAGCTACAAGCTGCTGACCTGATGGCCTCAGACATGTGGGTGAATAAGTTCAAGTCACTGAATGTTGATTTGGAAAGACTTGCATGACAGCAAGCAGAGTTGGCAAGCAATCACAAGCAGGGAGAATTGTCAAAACTTGGAACAAGCTTCCCGTCACATACCACACACTGCAGCGTTTGAGTATTGCTGTACGTATGCATGTGAGCAGTCTTTCTCACATCTAAAGAACATTAAGACCACGTACTGCAGCAATCACGTTTAACGGATGGAAGTCTCAACGCCTGCAGGAAGCTTAACCTCACCACGTATCAACCAGACTACAAAGCCATCAGCAAAACCATGCAGTGTCAGAAGTCGCATTAATGGTAAGAAGTACTTTATTCATTATTGGTTAGCAACAGCATAACAAAGTTATTAAAAAGAATTCTGAGACTTATTGTACTTGTATTTAGTTTTAAACATATTGTATGGCTCTCAAGGAATTACATTTTGAAATATGTGGCATTCATGGCTCTCTCAGCCAAAAAGGTTCCCGACCCCTGTTCTATTGGATCAGACTACACAGACCAGCACGTCACTTCCCACATGCATAAGTGTGCTTTGGCCGCAAATGACCCTGTCGCTGGTTCACTGGTTTTCCTTCCATGGATCACTATTTGATACTGTATGTCCTGACCACTGCAGCCTGGAATCATGCCACAAGTGCTGCATTTTTAGAGCTCCTCTAACCCAGTTGTCTAGCTATCACAAGTTGTCTAGCCATAAACCCCCTTTAAAGTTGCTCAAACCTTTACACTTGTCCATTTCTTTTGCACGAAATTAATCTCTTTGCAACACATTAATTTCAGGGACAGAATGTTCACTTGCTGCCTGATATGTGTCACCCACTTCCAGGTGCCACTGTAATGAGATAATCAATGTTATTCATTTCACCTGTCAGTAGTCGTAATATTAGGACTGACTTGTGGATGGATAGATAGATAGATAGATAGATAGATAGATAGATAGATTACTAATCAGTTTAATAAATAAGTAAATGAAGAAAAAAATTTATTGATAGGGACAAATATTGACCTCTCTTCTGAGTAACCTGTAATGAGCAGTGCAAGAAATGAACAATAATATGTGATATTAATATGTAGGTACTAATAAAAAATGTCATTCATGTTCCTATTCAATTCCTTTGTAAACAATAAGAGCCAACAACACATCCTCAGAGATAAATTAACAAATCTCTAGCTGGTAGTCCTAATCACTCCAGGATAAATGAAACAAGTGAAAACTCGACATGACTCTAATTAATAAAAGCGAACTGTCCTAATAGCAGCCCAATCTTCAAATTTTAATTTGTTTATTATTTTTATCATTTGTTCATTCATTCATCTTCTATATCGTTTTATCCTGTGTACAGGGTCCCCGGGGCCTGAAGCCTATCCCAGGAGACTCAGGGCACAAGGTGAGATACAATCCACACACCCACACACATACACACAGCCATTTTGAGAATGCAGATTAACCTAATCTGCATGTCCTTGGCCAGTGGGAGGAAATAGAACCTGGAGGGAACCCACCATGCACTGGGAGAGCATTACAGGAACCTGAGGCGGGAACCAAACCCTTGACCCTGGAGGTGGAAGGCCACAGTGCTAATTACGAAGCCAAAGTGCATCCTATTATTATTTTTATTATTATTATTATTATTATTAATATTACTACTACAAGTAATATTATTTTGTCTCTACCTTGTTATGAACAAGTGACCTTGGTACAGTGTGTACATTAATTCAGAATTTACTGCACAAGAAGATTCTCTAGTGTTTCATACAAATTACTAATTTCACCAGGTAAATTGCAAAACTTTTTACAAATAAAGCACTATTATTGTAGATCTACAGTACGCTCTTAGGGGGGGAGAATGTATGAAACTTTACCTTTCTTAGGTGTTATTTTAATCCCTGCATCTCTTTACTTAGAAACATACCCTCAGTGTACATTTTAAAAACGAATTCTGGTGTGCTTTAAATCAAAGTCACATTATAACCATATTTCCAACTAAAAAAAACATATTAAAGGTGCCAAAGATAACAGTACCACCCCAGGGATAAAGAAAGGCAAGGTGTGATAGCCTTTTTTTTTTTGAGAGAGAGAGAGAGAGAGAGAGACTACCCAAAACAAGCCAAACCTGAAGAAGTCGATTTTGACTTTGGAATTAAGAGCAAGAGCAACAACAGATAAACATAAACAAAACAAACAAAAAAACAAAAGAATTCAATATTTAGAAAGAATAAAGTTAAAGAATAAAAACACAGGAACGAGGAGGTTACTGAGTGTTTGGGAAACTGTCCTTTTTGTTTTAAATTCAACTCCTTCAGTAACAGCTGAGTGGTTTGTGTCCAGTGTTAAAGAAACAGTGTTGAATGTTTACATCGCCGTTTTATATATTTACAAAATGACTATTTTACTAAGTTTATTTTCCCGCTTTGAAAGAGAACAGAGCGCGGAGAGAAACAGGTGCACGCGACTCCACTCACCTTCCTCTACGCTGTGGTTTGCTGTGTAATGCGCTCGAGATTCGCGGCTCTACTCATCCGCGCGGCAAACTTTGAGTGCGGCTGCAGCTCTACCTCATGGTCTCGCTCGCTCCTGTGCCTCGCCGTCAAGCCGCCACGAGTCGAGAAAAGGTGCCGCACACGCACACGGTGAACGCAAAGACAGACTGCGTCTCACCTTCATCGGATCCTCCTGGTCCACTTCGCGCGAGCAACAGCCTTCGGTGACGCGCAGCCGATGTCATCGACTGAGCGCGAGCGAGCGAGCGAGCGGCCACGTTCGTTAAGCGAGCGCTGTGCGCGTGCGTAAAAGGGGAGACACCGTGCGCGCGGTGGGATTCGCTGCCTCCATCAACACCCCCACGCATTCATCTTTCTATCTACTGTACTCTCTTAGAAATCCATGCATTGAAGCTGTGTATTCTTTCTTGGCATCATCACTTTATTTTATTTTTTTTTACCTTCCCCACGTATTGCACCTTTACATTAAACTAAAAAAAAATGACCTTGTACCCATAAATCTTTATTATGTATGCCAATTTTAGGGTTACCCCATGCACAATCTCAGGGTAAAGACACCTAATAAAGGAGTACAAAAGATGTACCTGTGGCTTTTTGCTGTTATTTTAACAATTTAAAGCTTGTGCGTGACTTGCTTCAGCAATACAGTAGAGTATTTTGTTTACAGTGTTGATAGTAAGTTAAACCAGAACAAAAATGCCGTGCAAAAATTTCAAAGAAAGTGGAATGGTGTTCAGTTCAGCATGTGCAAGTGTTTGTGTGTGTATCAGTCCAGGCCCTGAATACTGAGAAGTTTTGGCTTGAGGGAATCAACTGTCTAGCAGTCCGAATGGGCCGAAAGCCACCGTACCTTTTTCCACCTTGCAGGAGAGTGAAACATTTTGTGAGGTATGCTTGTGATCAACCATAATTCTGGTGGATTTGCAGGTACAGCATGTTTTGTAAATGCCTATAAAGGCAAGAAAAACCCTGATGATCTTCTTAGCTATCCACACTATCCACTGCAGGTCTTGCGATCTGATACAGAGCCTTTTACAAACCAGACAATGATACAGCTGCTAAAAATTGATGGTGCAAAGTTGATGGTTACCTTTTACAGCCTAGAAACTTTTCACTTGCACAGCTGATGACTCAAAAGGCTAAATGACTCTTCATCTTTATGACAGTATAATATATAGTTACCAAAGTGCCTTTGTGTATCCAGGAGGTTATGAGATTATGAGCAACTTGTGTATATGACCCTCAAAGTCCTTTTTGAATTCATTCCAGTTTTAAGTTTATTTTAAAATTGTGTGTTATAGAGTGATAAAGACACCTGCAAAACTGCCATGGTCTTAAGCCTATCGTCCAAACATAAACCCAACCACTGACATTCAGGGCATCCACAGTGCCACTCCCAAGCCTGGAGAAGTGGGTGACAAAAAACTGCCCCTATAACTTTCCTAAAAACTGATGTGGTGACCCTGAGAAACGTGTGTGTGTGCGTGTGTGTGTGTGTGCGTGTGTGTGTGTGTGTGTGTAAATTGTGTGTAAATATATTTTAAAGAATGTGATGTAGGGCCATTTTGGAATAGTTATAGTCAGTTTGTGTAGAGTTTCGTACCTTTCTAGGAGTGTATTATCAGCAATGCAACAAAAACACTTAACAGTAGAGCAGCATGGTTTATCTGCTGAATAATGCCCTTAGTCACTCTCTGAATAAAAGATTAAATCTTGCACTCTAAAGGAACAAAAGATTACAACAAAGCATTTCTCTTTCATAAAAGCCTACATAAACAAGCTAGAACAATTAACCATCCAAAGGACCGTTTTTTCAAGAGTATGTGTTAAATGTTTAGAAGAGGGTTTGATGTACTGAAAGCTTTTGTTTTTTTTCTTAATAGTAAAGCATGGTGCTTGTCTCTGCTTCATGCTCACTCACATAAACACATACACTCATGCACTATGCTGTCATCATAGTTAAACTCTGTTAACTCTGTAGGAGTGAATTCTATTGTGTGGGAGTTTGTTGAACCGTGGTGACTTCACCATGCTCTTACAGACCTCACATTATTTCTTTCACCCACTAACAAGATATAGTAAAAAAAAATTAAAATAATAATAATAAGTAAATTTCTCCTACAATGTTATTTTTAAAAAATAGATGAGAAAGTGATCACTGCTGCATCATGGAAGTAATGAACTAGAAACGAAGTAATAAAAATATGCATGATATATCATCACTCATTTACCTCAATTTACCTCTTACAGTAAATTTCCTTGCATTATGAACATATAGGCATTAAACAAAAACTGTATATATTTTTCCAAGCTCATATTATAAGCATTCTAAGGAAACATATTTCGTAAATCTCATTCTTAATCTTCATGCATCGCCAGTTATTTGTGAAATGCAAAAGCATAGTCTGCTTAGTCATAAAGAATTTGCCCGTGAAATTAGTAAGTTTTCCTTCATGTATAAAGCATTGAATTGAATAACAATAATAACAGCCTATGACATGCTTTCAGCAGATATGGCAGCTGCTTTTGTACAGAATCCAGATCCTTCAAGCTCAACACAATAAGAATGCAATGAGGACAGAGCAAGCCAGTTCACCAGAATGCTAATTTAACGGGCGGATGCCAAATTCATTCGACTCTGTGCTCATGTGTAACATGTTTCTTGGCAGAGGCATTTGCTCTTCAGTTTTGCCATATATTAAACTGAATAGTACACATTTTTCATTAAAATAGCGAAAGGTGTCACACCAGTGCACAGGATTACTTTCTGCGCACCAGAAGTTTTGGTCACAATAAGTTTGCCTCAATGTCATGGTTACTGATTATTTCCGTGTGTTGCTAATCATTTCCCGGTCTATATAAATAACAACAGCTGCTAGTCTCATTGGGAAATTTCTTCTGTGGGCCTGAGCCATCCTTTCCCTGTCAGCTTGAGTATGCTTTTGTATTTCAGCCCACTTTTGATCGAACCTGTAACTTGTTTCTGAAAACTTCTCCTTCTTAAAGTTAATTCTGCCATTGGAATTGTGTTTTGGACTGCATTTTTGCTTCAGAATACACATAAGCCAACTTAGTTTATCTTGTTACAGAAGTCATGCAGGGTGTAATAAGCTCTGGATATGTCACCATGATGCTAAAATGGGAAAATGTGTTCGTCCCTGCTGTGCAGAGTTATGTGAAATCTGAAGTGTAAATGAATATGCACAATAATCTGTCCACGTGGTTTGCACAATGAGGCATGCAAACAATAAGGTTTGCATTTGCCATGGTACTTATTTCTGTTAGAATTCCTCAGAGAGGATGCGGGTGTGTTTGATTAGGAAGCGAAGTGTTAAGGATTCAAGTTTTAGAAGGCGCGTCAGCAGCAGAGCATTGTGCGAAAGCTTTGGGAGGACTGCTGAAGGCTGCATTATGCATGCTAAAATAAGGAGATTATGCTAATTCTAGTGAAATAGAGCTGTAATAAAAATCTGTGGTAACTTAATAAAAAGAAAAGTTGTGTGGAGAAAAAAAAGCGTGTCTGTAAAAACACAATACCTACTCTATGTATAAGTGCATAATTATATACAGTAGGCTATATTTATATCAGTATATCCGCTTCAGCACTTCATATATTTTGTTTGCCAGTGTGTGCTGAGGTCAGAAACGTAGCTCTGAGGCCGTGGGTTTGCTCCCATCAGTGTGCCACGGGAGTGCACCGATGGTGGAGGGCACTCTGTCTGGGCAGTTGCTGAAATCCAATGCCAGCAACGGTGAGCAAGTGCTGCCAAACTCTGACCTGCTGTGCCAAGGTCAAACAGGACTTCATTGTGAGCTGCCTGCATTTCACCTCCTGCTGACCTAAAAGTCAAAAACACCAGGTGAAGGCCTATGTGGAGGAGGAGGGAGAGAGAGAGAGAGGGGGGGGGGGTTGAGATGTTGTCACCCCCTCCTTTTTGCCCTCTAAAAGAGCTAGGTAGTGACTGAGCTTAATGAAGTCTCTAGCTCCAGGGCTGAGCCACAGAGTCACAGCACTCCCTGTCAAGTGTGTTCCCAGATGATTTTGTGTTCCAGGATATTGTTTCAGTTTTTATTTCACCCTTAATTAACACTTACAAAAATGCTTTTATACAGCATGTTAAGATATAGCTCTCATTTATTATTATTATTATTATTATTATTCATGATCAACTTCTTTCTTGTGCTTATACTGCTGTCATGCCAACTCTCTCTGTCACAGTCTGCCAGGTAAAGCTTAATGCACAGGCTGCTCACTACTCCTGGCTCTATTAACCCACATCAGCTCATTAGCTCACATAATTATTTCATTTGGGTATTTATGTACTAAAAATAATATGGATTGCAGAATATGATGATTTAAACTATAATATTCCAGTCTGTGCTGTCCATGCGGATGAAGAGAATTTAGTATCCAGATGGGGAGAAGCTTGAGGAGTAGAAACCAAAAAGTGGGTCAGTTTTGACTGTCCAAAATTTTAAATAGTTGCTTTCAAAGATCAGAGAGCAAGATCAACCCGTTTTAACTACAGCCTGCTTGCTAGTTCTGGACCACTTTGCATAGATGCTTAGGTTTACAGCTCCATCGTGAGCTATAAAAAAGAAATTAAGACTAGCTAAATGAATGCTATTACTGATAATTGCTGGAAATAATTTAGAATAAAGAATAAGCCTAAAAAAACAGAACCATAAATGATAATGCAGAATCATATAATTGAATTTAAAATAAGAAAAGAAATCTAGAAATGCAGTATAGTTTGAAATGAAAAAACCTAACATAAAAACAGCATGCATTAAAATCTGTCTTTTGCTGTACTGTGATTCAATGTCTGATCATGATTGGTAAATTATTGCACTTTAGTTGCATGGCTGCTTTGCCACATCTGGTGGATTTTGGGAACATTGAGCTTGCAGTAATAGACTTTAATGGATGATTTGGAACACATGGTGACAGACAATGCATAGTGCATGATGGTGCTAATCCATACTGTGCATTTAAAAACTAGTAGCAGTTCTCTATCTGTTCTAAAATTTATTCTAAAAAAGATTAAGACTTAGTATAATGTCAATGTTGTTGCAACAGTTGTTAATACTGTACATGATATGAATGCCAAAAGTATGTGCACACCTCTATATGTCACCAATATATGGGCCTTATAACTTAAACTGTTGTTAAACATTTTGGTAACACCCAGTTGTCCAGGATCTCTTTAGTATTAAAGTGTAGTATTAAAACTTCCCTTTACTGCATCTAAGAGGTTCACAGATGTTCACACAGTACCCAGGTGCATAAAAAAATAATTTAGTAGAGGCCTACAAAGATGTTCAGAAAGTGCATATGAATGGCCACATACTTTTGGCCATGCAATGTATGTTCTAACTTGTGTATACCTGTTAGAACCTGATATGTGATTTTTTTAAACAAGGTGGATTGCTTCTAAGGCAACCCAGTAAGCAACGAGTCATAATCCATGCATAAAAAAAAACAAGCCTGCATCTACTGTAATACTTATATTAAACATAGAAGTATAATCTGTGTAATTTCAGGTAAGAAATTACTTCCTTATAATAATGGTATATGTTAAATACTGTGTTTTTCTTTTATGTCTTGTATATAAAATATTCCTTTTTCTGAGTGAAAGCTATCATTCGATCATTCGAGCAGGCTGGCTTCTACCAGTGGGATGCTAAGCATTTAGCAAAAACAACAGAAACACTTACTGAAATTACATGTTGCTGAAATGTTTTAGATACATCTTCACAGTGAGCACAATTTGATCTGTAGGCTCATTCACAGCACGATGCTGTGGCAGCTGTTAGAGTTTATAGCTCTCGGTAACATTCTGCAAAACAGCCATTGATAATGTAATGAAGGCTGGTGGAAGCTATGAAGCTTGAAGTGCTGCTGCGTGGAACTGTTTGCAAGCCAGGCTCAGCATTGCTTCAGGGGTACACGGATAACTTAAGCGCATACACTGCGGTTTTATCATATCATTTTGAAGATGGTGTCATGTTGGTGTATTTCTTTCCGTTACTTACCATTTCAACACTTGTCTGCAAGGATTCACTCCTATTAGTCTGTCAAATATTTCATAAATACACAGACAACCAGTATAAAGGAAACTATAAGGAACAAGATGCTTTGTGCCAACTCGATTGAGTATGATGCAACTTTATAAATGGATTTAGTGCAGTCATTGTTACTAGCCTTGATCTTGAAGTGTGTAACTAAATAAAATTAGTCCTGCTATAATCTTTTTTTTTTTCTTACCGTTTGAGAATTCAGAGGAAGGGGCTTTAGGGCCTGGAACTGGTGTTAGGAAACTTAATGTGTGTGAATGATAGTAACTACTTTTACTATCAGTTACATCTGCTGTCTCTAAAAAGCTGTAGAACAGGTCTATCTGCATTTAAAACTTATTTTAGGCAACTTTATGCATAATTATTTTTGACATAATCTCCTTGCTTTTCAGCACACTTTGTCCATCTGTCAACAAGCTTTCATATTCCTTTATTTAAAAATGTTTTAGGCTGAGCTGCGAGCCACATACTGTGTGCAACGCTCTTTTCACTACTTAATTATAAAGTAAATATTTGTCCTTGTAGGCCTGCTTTCAAAGGACCAAACAGGTTAAAGTCTGATGGAGCAAGATCAGGACCTTATGGAGGATGCTTTTACACCTCAAAGCAACGTTTTTGCAGTTTTTGCTGTCGACAATGCAGGCAGAAGTGTGCGTTGTATTGATTAATCCACGTCTCGTCACCAATGATGATTCTTTTTAAGAAACTGTCACCTTCCTTAGAGTATTGGTCCAAATTTTGTTTGCAGATTTCCAGACACTTCTGCTTATGCTCTTTTGTGAGTTATTTCGGCATCAGGAACACCCTCGTACCACAAAAAAATACTGCAGAATCACATCTTCTTTCGTGCAAATCACAAAAGTGAGACATGCATAGACAGCACTGAAGTTACAAATGAACTGATGTAACACGTTCACACCTGCCCACCATTGACTGGGGAGACAGTAACCTTAACCAGAAAGATCTGATGAGACAGTGCAGCCAACAGAAGTTTCGATATAACCAGAGTGCGAATGATTTTTGACTCACTATCATATACTGTATGTACTGTGTGTTTTGACAACCATCTATGGGAACTAGAAATAACTTTTTTAAAAATATGAGCAGTAGCTTTATCAGATCGGACTCGGATGCTGGTTTACTGGTTTTCCTTCCCATGATCACTTTTGATAGGTTCGGCCCATTGCAGTCAAAGAACATGTCACAAGAGCTGTAGCTTTTGAGTTGCTCTGATCCAGTCTAGCCCTCACAACATGGACCTGGTCAAAGTCACTCAAATCATTATTCTTGTCCATTTATTCTGCTTCAAATTCAACAACTTCAGGCATAAAATGTTCACTTGCTGTCTGATATATCCTACCCGCTTCCAGGTGCCGTAGTAACAAGATATTGTAACTTTAGCTACTGTGACAAGAGCCAAACTGTGACAGATGTTCTGGGTCAGAGCAACTCTAAAACTGTAGCTCTTGTGGCATGTTCATAGGCTGCAGTGGACAGGACCTACCCGAAATTGGTCCAAGTAGGGAAAACCAGTGAACCAACGACAGGTTCGTGGCTGGCCAAGGCTCAGTGATGCATGTGGGGAGTGAAGGCTGGCCCGGGCAGTCCAATCCAATAGAAGAAAAGTTCTCATGAAAAGGTATCAGAGCACACAATGTATCAATGTTTTGATGCATATATAAGTATATTATATAGTAATAATAGTATATATACAGTACTGTAAATATGCTTAATATAAATGTTTCTATTTCGCATAATTGAACATGATTGACATGATTGTACATAATCAGGGAAGGACTTCAGCATGTTACTCCTGTAACATAGTATATTGTGACGGATTAAAAGTATTTTAAGTGTTTCTTTTTTTTTGTATTCAAACTGTATTTAAATTGTTGTGATGATGGAAAAATGTGTGTTTCCTGCCATCTAGTGGACTTATCTCTCTGTCAGTAAATGTAGGTTCAAATTCTCCAATTATTTGAATAATTTACATCAAAAGTGAGTACAGTACAAACATTTACCATAGATGAACAGT
Source organism: Clarias gariepinus (assembly GCF_024256425.1). Classification (NCBI taxonomy): domain Eukaryota; kingdom Metazoa; phylum Chordata; class Actinopteri; order Siluriformes; family Clariidae; genus Clarias; species Clarias gariepinus. The sequence goes on from NC_071107.1 coordinate 18,318,632, forward strand.
ATGAATCATGGCCATATATCACGAAAGATTTCTAAGTGTAAACAGAATTAGACTAATACTGGTGTTATAAGAAGAAAATTCTATTAATGACTATTTAAATATACAATGAGAATGTACAGTAATTGCATAGTCCAGTGTCTAGATGGCCATTACCTGAGTAAATCCTAAATTTATTTTAAACATAAATATTTGGGGCGTTAGTAGTTAATAATTTCCATGTTTGTGTTGTCCAGATGGCAGTGTTGCTCAAGTGCTAGCTAGCATTGCTGCCTCAGAGCTGCAGGGTCTCATGTTTGCACCTGAGCTCGGGTTGCTGTCTGCTTTGTGTTTTCTCTCACCTCATAAAAACATGCCAGAAGGGGAATTTGCTTTGCTAAGATAAATTACCTTTAGGTGTGTGTGTGTGTGTGTGTGTGTGTGTGTGTGTGTGTGTCATCCTATTCAGGTTGTATATCTGCCTCACATCCACTGCTATGAGAATAGTCTCCAGATCCACTGAAACCTGATCAGGATAAAGACATTACAGGAAATGAGTATGTGTGAATGTTGATGTCCTGTAGATGGAACCAGAGTGCTTTGTACAGCCTTATATAAAAAATAATATATAGTTGGCTGACAAATTCTGCAAAGAAACTTGGCTAATTGGCTGCAGACAGTTATTGGTAAATAAGCTATATTGCATAATGTAAAATTAAACAGAAGGTATATTTGAACTATATACAGTATAAGGTATATATTGAAAATTTTATTTTGGATTTAAAATAAAATGATTTAATAATGATTTAATAAGTGCTTCTTTCATTCCTGCTATGGCAACAACAAGCAGTGCTAAACAACATCCTTAAGGTTAAGTCTGTTCATGTTGAAGCATCTCACTACTGGAAATAATAAATCCCAAAGATACTGTATATCTGAAATCTTCTCTCGGGATCTGTGACATACAGGTGATTGCAACTATTTTAGAGGGTTTTACATACGCTCGTTTGTACCAGATATTTTGACTGTCACTCCCAAACTCACTACATTTATGAAATAATCAATTACTACAGCTACTTCCTAGATCTCATCTTTTACATTTTATTTATTTTTATTTTGTGATGAGCCATTTAAATAACTACAAATGACTCACAGTAGGCTACTGAAGAACTAATGAAGCACTTTTATTTGCAGAAACATGGCACCATACGCAGTCTCTATGCTAATTATTAAACAGCTGCACTGCCTCAGTGAGTTCGACCCCCTGAAGCAATAGATGGAGGTGCAAAGCAATGCTGTTTGCCTCAGTGCAGCGCGAGCTCATCACTGGACTCAGCAAGACTGTGATCTGTTTAATATTGCAGTCAGAGCCGTCTCCAGGATGACATAAGTGATGAGAAGATTCTGCACCCTCATATACCCAGTAATAGAAACTGCAGAATGCATTGGCAAGGCTGGAAAAGGTGGAGTGCAAGGCTGACTGGCCATTCTTTTATGGCCCACTTAATCCTTTTGTCTGAGTGCCATTTTCCTTCTTTATTTCTTTTTTTTACTTTCTTCTTCTTTTTCTTTTTTTTCTTTTTTTTTATTTCTATAACTGCCAAACTTGTAATGCAAACCTTTTGGCATATTGTATATTGTGCAATATGTTAGATATGCTCCTAATGATCCCAGAGCAGAAACCAGACTATAAAACAACAAACCAAGGAAATAAAATGAATATAAGGAAATTTATGCAATTCATTATCTGAGATCCAAATGGGTAGGTTTCTCATATCTATAAATCATAGAACTATGATTTTAAAACTAAAACACAAAGCAGAAACATTTGCTAGTACTCTTCAAAGTCTTCAACTGCGCGTAGCCTTTTTACATCAATATGTGATGATTTCACCACTCTCCAGCCATATACTAAATCATAACTGGCTCGATAGTCACTCATTGTACACTCTTTAGTAGTCACTTGCAAGGTTGAAGGTTTTTAACCTCCCAAAAGTATTCTAATTAAAGCCATCTGTCACGAGGAAACACCTTGTTCTTGCTTTACCCTAACTTCTGTTCTCATTAATATACTGTTCCTAGTTTAAATACTTTGTCTGCAGTATGGTCAACAGTAGTCTCTGCTGGAGTTGGTAGAGTTTCCCACAAACTACCTAACTGGCATCACTCCACTAGTAAGGTCAATACAATTCAGATAACAGAATTAAGATTTATGACAAAAATCCTGAATTTTAACCTGCTAATCCATGTTTAAAACAATAATCTAGAACAGTTTCCAACTGAGGCAGACAAAAATCATTTTATCACAGTCAATAAAACCCGTGGGTGTCACGGTGGTGTAGTGTTTAGCACTGTCGCTTTGCACCTCCAGGTCCAGGTTTTGATTACTGACCAGATTCAACTCCTGTGTGTGTGTGTGTGTGTGTGTGTGTGTGTGTGTGTGTGTGCCATGCTTGATGGGTTTCTTTTGGGTACTCTGGTTTTCTCCCACAGTCCAAAGACATGCATATTAGGTTAACTGGCATTCCCTAATTGCCCGTAGTGTGTTAATGAGCTGTAAGTCTGTGCATGTGTGTGTGCCTTGCAATGGATTGGCACCCTGTCCATGGTGTACCCCATCTACTGTATCTCAAGTATCTTTTCTTCTTTACTGCATACTGGTACATGCTATAGTAGGAATTACAGGCCATAATATTAACCAATAAATCAACTGTTCTTTAGCTGTTGCTAACTATTAAGTGAGTAGAAGTGTTCAAATGTACTATCAGTAATTATACTGTACCTGCAATAGAATTTACCCATGCATAAAAGATTTCTAGTGGAGAGACAAATGATTCCATATAAAGGGGCTCATTGTCTATTATAGTAGTTGATATAAATCATAGATATTTCACTTGTGAAGATTTAAAAAGGCATTATCCCAATGATCACCAATTTTCCTGAAATGCAGCTCAGTATAAGTGTCATAAGCACTTTGAATATCATTAGACACTGCTTTAATGATCATGCCATCCTTTTTCTTGCCATGCTATGGGTTAGCTGATACAATTGTAACATTTTGTTCTAGGTTAAATTGCACAAATTTTCCATGGGAATTATACAAGTGTACCATCAAACTTATAGATTTTACACTTTCCTCATAACATAATGCATATGTCAATCTACCCATATTATGGGTGTAAAAAGCACAAAAACAAGGTGATGCAATCTTCATATTGCATCAGTTAACTGTAAGACCACAAATAAAAAGGCATCAACTTGCATTCACATCAGAAAAAAATAATCAATATTAAACCGTTGTACATTAATTAGTCCATGTGTTATGCACTGTGCCCCATCTCAGCAAAAAACTCACTTAGTCACACCAGTTGACATTACTCTCTGCCTGAAACAAAAATCCTATATAAATATAACCCTTGGATTTCTTTGTTTGCACAAAAAAAGATAGTTTGGGTGAAGAAGGCTTTAATGATACACACGATTGTATGCTTGTCAAATCATCATGAGTTCAATAAGCGCCCATTGCTCTAGACTATATTAGTAAAGCAAACTAATTAAAAGTAATTATTAAAAAAATTAATAAATACTGAATTCCTTTACAATACAGGAATTCAGTATTAATTTATTTTTTTAAATAATTCCTATTAATACCTCTATATTAGCAGTGCTAAGCTTACAAGGATGGCTAAATCTAAACTATGCAATTGTGCCTCTTATTCACAGTAATTTATTGATTAAGTATATAAAAAAGATTTAAGGAACAGTCTTAACTACATGATGTTGGCCAAGTGCCATGATTCTCAGCATACCTAGCAACTCTCAGCCCTACAGCATTTATGACTTGTCACCATCCATTTTCCATAATTGTTTGTTTCCGTATTGCACCGTGATCACTGTAATTTTTTGAATTTGCCCAAGATCAGTCTGTGTATTAAAGTTCTGCTTTGCAGCATGTCTTTGTGTTGAGTTTGTTGTTGTTTTCACATGTTATCTGTGTGTGCTCTCTGCATGCTCTCTAGTTCATGTTCATTTTCTGGGTCCTGATACTTAGTCTTGTTTATTTGCACTGCATAATAAGGTAGATCTGCACTTGCACTTGCTTTACCACTTTTATCTGAAAGAATGCAAAACCCAATGATTATAATTATACAGGTCCAGCAGTACAGTAACTGCTATAGGTGCACAGGATCACTGGGTCATTCACTACTTTCAGCAGGCCTCCTTCAAAAATATTTTGCATGGAGGAGCTAGAGCTATGTGTGCTATGTGGTCGAACACCAACAGTGGCATTACAGGGTGGCTCAAGCCCGAGGTGGCTGGAGTGGTCTCACAAATTAAGTGCAAATAAGTTTCCCCCTATCCGGGAAACTCAGGCCAAAGGATAGACAGGGCTGCATCTCCATCCAAACTAATGCCAGTAACCCCCACCACTCACCGTAAAAGGGAAGCCATTTCATCTCAAAGCATCATCATAGAGGTAGCCCCGACTCCATGATTCGGCCTGTTTGTCACTTCATCCTCCCATTTTGTTAACGGATTTCATTCCTTCGCTTGTGTTCTTGTGGTGACCAGGACTCTGTTTTGTGATGACTGTCCAGGACCACCAGTTAAAGCCACTTCTGGTGAGCTTCAGCTGAGCCTTTGTCAGTAGGGTGGATTTGTGTGTTTATTTGTGTGTGTGTGTGTGTGTGTGTGTGTGTGTGTGTGTGCACGTGTGGTGGTGGGCTAGACCCACACATCCAGCACTGCATGTTAACTATTATCCATATGTGCTCACCGCATGCTCCTACTTCATGTTCATCTTCTGAGATCATATCCCAATTCTGAGTCCTTATATTGCTTGTCTTTTTTTTTTTTTTTGCTAAAAAAATCTGCACTTGCAAACATTTTGCCCCTTTGATCTGACAACAGCACTGTACTAGACATGTTTCATTGCTTTTGACTGTATTTTTCCCTGTGGTTTAAATTATAACCCCATTTGTATTTGTTTACTTGAATTTTTTGGCTGTTGGGGTTTTGGACTGATTCTTGACGTTAACATTTGTAAAGAATATTAGTAAATCTGCACTATGACTCTATTAATCATTCTGGCTTGTTACTGCCACAATAGCCTGTATGTTAGTAAGAACATTTTAACAAGTCCCAACATCATCTTCCTTTGGCTCAAATTGTAATTACATTAGTGGATTGGGAGGGGTTGAGGGTCTGGTGGAATGTCCAGGAATCGCTGTCTGGATCCCCGGCTCTATTTGGGAGATGAAGAATGAAGTCCCTGAATACTTTAACAGGATGCTGCATAGTTTGTTTGGTGAAGCCATCAAAATTGCTTACTCGTGCATGATAATGTGCTTAAATTAAAATGCATAGTTTCTGTAGACAAAGATGAACATGACCAGCTTTTTTTTCTCAGGTGAAAGGATGACTGACAACTAAGCCATGTTCCTCTCTTTTTCTCTGTCTGTTCCTTATATAGTAAGCACTGTGTCTCAGCTGAGCAGACTATTGTATTACTACTACACAGCAGATGCAGCAGTAAAGGCTATCTCTTCTTTTCTCTATAATTACTAAATGAGCCTCACGCCCTTAAAGTACAATTGGTGCTTCCATTTCTGGTGCGAATAGATTCATTAGAACAGTATGTACATCTTACTGTTTTTCAGGAGTAACAGTGGTGTGCTTTCAAAATGCATTGCACTAGCAATGAGCTGCACACACACACACACGCACACGCACGCACACACACACACACACACACACACACACACACACACACACACACACATTCTCTTTCCTACACTAAACACTAAGCAATCTTTCATAAACTTGCACACTGCTGCACTACAATAAATATAAAAAGTCTACACCACCCTGGTAAAATGGTAAAAGTGAAAGCAAGATTAATCACCTAAGATCTTTTTCCACATTTAATTCGTTATAGCAAGCAGTAGAATTTAAGTGAAAACAAATAGAATGGGTTAGGATAAAGTCAGGGGGATAATTAAAATAGTACAAACAGTCCTGAATGTAAAAGTCAATAACAGTACTGCCTATCTTTTATTTTTGATACACTGAGGTGCTCCTTTGGTGCTCATTTTTCAGCATGTTTTAGACATTTTTCCTTTTGCCCCCCCCCCCCCCCCTTTTTTTTTTGTATCATGGTTCTGCAGTAAATCTTACTCTGATTTCTAGTTTAACATGAGTCTGTGGAACCATATGTAACCTGTGATTAATGGCGTTCAACAAAGTTAAAGAAAGGAACAATGTCTACATTTTTTTCTAGTTTTTATGATCATACTTTTACTAACACAATAAAAAGAATTGTATATTTATGTGGTTCAGTTGTTACTGGCTGATGGCTGTTGCATGCCATGAAATTAAATTTATTTATAGATTTAAAATAAAGATTTAAAAAATAAATCATATATATTATAGATGCATGGGTTACATTATGTATTTTTCAGAAGCTTCTAGGTCAACCAAAAGATTGATTTTTTTTTTACTTGTTTGTTCATTTAAGCTTGCATGAGACTCAAAGCCTATTCTAATTATGGGAATACATTCTGTATAGGACACTAGTCCACTGCATGGCATCTTACACACACGTTTGTGTCCTCATTCCAACTGCGATCCAAAGAGTCCAATTCTAGTCCCATTCTAGGCTACTTATCATTCTTTATGTAACGCCCTTAGAAAATAAAGTTAGCACAAAGTTGACTTTTGGGTGTCATATTGACATACAGTTATGTATATCAATACTCTTAATTGGGTTAAGGTCAGGGGTCTCTGGTGGGCAATTCATGCATTACAGTTTTTTACAGATGCTAGGACACATTTCTCAATACTTAGGTCACTTTTGCAAAACTCTTCACACAGTGAGCACAACAGAAGTCTATGTGGGCTAAACTGAGGATCAATTATCATTGTTTTGGCACAAAATGCATTCGATGACTACATCTCTCAAATTTCATGAATTCTTTTCTCACTCAGACACAACAACTGCCAAAAATCTTTGTACATACAGGACATTTTGCATGTGCTTACATACTGTTTTCAAAACTGTTAAACTTATGTTCAAAACAATAACATAATGCAAAACTGAATAAGACAGCAAAATTCAACAGCGATATTTTATTGAAACATATTTTAAATCTAAAAATGCAGTTTAACCAGCCACAGCTGATTCTCATTGTACTGTAGATGAACATCTACGCAGGTGTTACTCTATGGAAGGGTTGTGCTAAGTGAGGAAAGGGATCAGAAGGAATGATGAGAAGGAATCAGCCAACATTTATAATTGTATGGGACAATGTGGCATTTCACCAGTCCCGTGCAGTCACCGAGTGGGTTGCGGCCCATCCCAGAATGGAGTCACTATTCCTTCCACCTAACTCTCCATTCCTCTAACCCATAAAGGAATTCTTTTTCTCATGGCGCTGGAAGGTTTACGACCATCATCCACATGAACAAATGTTCCTTTCTGGATGCAATGAATGCTGGATGCCTGGACATATCAGCAGAGGGTTGCCAGGGATGGATCAGGTTCTTTCCTAGGTGTATTGCCCTAGATGACATAAGATGTGATGTGGATGAGAACCTGTGGCCAAATGAAGAAGACCGAGTAGACTAGCATCACTATTGTATTTGTATCAGTGGATGGTGTGTATACAAATTCTTGTATTTTGGAATTATTTAGTGCGAAAAAAATTAAAATAAATAAACAACATAAAATACTGACAAATTCTTCATTATGTCTGATTCATTCCAGTAACATGTATTGCAGTCATAAACAATATATATTGGAATTATAAACAGAGATGTGTCCTTGTTTTACACAAGAAAACACTGTCTAATGCTACATGTTGTTAGTGTTTTTTAGGTCATTGTTTTGTGGGTGACAAAGTGCGTTTGTCGGCTGTCAACCTTTGCTAGTGTTCTGGAAGAATGAGTTTATTTGAGACCTGAATAAAGTGTTTTGCTTGTTGTAGTGCATTTTGAATGTGAAATGAACTGCTTTGCCAAGCTGAAAGTCGGTAAGGAGAATTTTGTGAAGAGTTTTGCAAAAGTGACCTAAGTATTGAGAAATGTGTCCTAGCGTCTGTAAAAAACTGTAATTTGATTTCTCATATTTCAAGAACCACTCTGCATTTTGAGTCCTGGAATGTGTGAAATCATGTGAGGAAAACAATCCATTGATAAAACAACCTGGTCATTCGCACCCATTGCTCTGGAATATTTTTTTTTCTTCATGCCCCCTAGCAAGTTTTATGCCCCAAACTTTATGCCACTATTTTTTCTGATCAGCCTTACTAAGAAGTGGTTTTCTTATGGCCACACAGCGGTTTAGGGCAGCGTGTCGGGAACTGGATATGAAAGTCCGCCGCTACCGGGTTCACTCTCTGACTGCACAACGCTGGATTTAAGGAAGTCTTTTTTGTGGTTTATGAAGAAATATATGAAGTTTCTGGTGAATATGTATAAACGTGCAGCCGGACAAACGCACGTCACCAAAGCCCGTGTGAACACTCTCATTGACTCCTATGTGTAGAAAACACTCGCCGCTTGATCCGCGCTTACCGGACGCTACGAACGCAAAAAAAACGCTCGATTTTAACGCCCGTGTGAACAAGGCCTTAGGCTTTGTTCACACAGGCGTTAGAGTGTTTTCTACACATAGGAGTCAATGAGAGTGTTCACACGGGCTTTGGTGACGTGCGTTTGTCCGGCTGCGCGTTTATGCGGCATTAAAAAAACGTTGCATGCAGCTATTTCTTGGCGTTCAAAACCCAACGAACGCAAGGAAACCGCTTCTAGTTCGTTTTCTGCGCGTTCATTTTACGCTTCGGAGGACCGGATATATCCCATGATCCTACATGCTATACATATGGAAATGCGGAAAAGTGCAAAATAAAATAAAATAATTGTTAAAAAACTTACGCGGAAATTTTCGCATGTTTTTTAAACCACAAAAAAACTACCTTTAATCCGACTTTGTGCAGTCAGAGAGTGAACCCGGTAGCGGCGGGCTTTCATATCCAGTTCCCGACACACTGCCCCCTACAGGTTAACACACAAACTACAGTTTGGGATGCAGGCTGACGTTAGACAGAGACAAACGAATGCCGGTGTAGAAGTCAATCAAGCGCCACTACAAAATGCAACGTAAACGTCTAGGACGTTCAAAGCACGTTCGTTTATCCAAAAACTTAACGCCCGTGTGAACAAGGCCTAAGTGATCCGAGTCATCCATTATTTATTTTTTGGATGAAACATTTTCTATGAAATGAATGCTACAGCACTATTCGCTATCCTGGTTTTAATATTGTAAGACTGTTCTTAACCCAAGTCCAATTATTTAAAAAATCTCCTTAGTTATTTTTTTGCTTGATGCAGGCCAATAATTTAACCCATTTAAAACAGTATTTTTTCCCCCCATGACCACAAGATCATCTGACATGGATGATTATGACGATTTAGGAGAAGTTATTCACCGCATCCGGTACAGTTATAAGAACCGTTGCCAGCTAAAACATATTACTCGCTGCAGTGATTATCCAATCAAAAGTCAATTTAGGCTTTTTATGCAAGTATTTGCTTGTTTCAATCTAAATGGTGACTTTTTTCTTTGGCCAGGCAGTGTATTTTGCCTAATTTGTAATATTTCAACATTACAAATGTTGAAATATTGAATGCTTATTATATTTCAATATTTCAATCTGGGGTACAGATTTCCTTGTGTTGATGTACAGGTACTAGTGAAAAGAATAGATCACTTAATTGTCTATTTAGGCACAGGCAATTATGAAGGCTCAATATTGGGTGGAGGAAGGTGGAGAAATATAATATAATATAATATAACTTCACCTCCAAAAACCTGGTATGCATGAATTTGGATTAAGTTTTATGTAGAAAAAGAAAAAGAACATAGCATTAGTTCACATGGTATGCACTTGGGCCGCAGCATATGCATGTGCTGAGCTTCTGAGCAAACAAGCTTCCTCATCCATACAACATGACATTTACATTCTACCTGGATGTTGAGGCTTTCAGCACACAGCTCCGTAATGTATGCTGGGCCACAGCGTCACATCTAAGCATTTTGTAGCCCATTTTAATAAGCCGTATAATAATCGCTGCTGATTATTTACCATATGTTTAGCAAGAAAATATTATTTTTTTTATTCATATTGCAAACACAAAGTATCTTTGTGTACTTGCATTTGTGTGCCAGTTTGGAAGTGAGAATGTCTGTGTGGCTCAGTGGGGTATGTAAGAATGGCCTGGGCTGGGAAGAGAGATGACAGACTGGCTCATGAATTTCATGTCCAACTGAGAATCTCATCCAGCTGAACCTTCAATCCTACTAAGCTACCGGGCCAAAACAAACAGTGAAAACAGTTTCACACTTAGGACGCACACACACACATACACATTTCTGCCTTTACCTTTTCATTATCTTTTTACCATGTTGCATTTCCTCAAATATTTGTCCTGGGAGCTAAAAAAAAAAAATTAATGAATACATTCTCTTTTCTAATTTCTACAGTATATAAAGCCATGATTCAAACAAACAGCTTAGCTCAAAATGAAGAGAACACAATAAAACATACAAGAACACGGCACTTATCAGGTATGGAAGGTCTGAAATGAACATACTGATCAAAAATAAACTACTCCTGTGTGTGTAAGTGTGCGTGCGTGCATGCATGTGTGTGAATAAATAATTTACTAAATGATGTGTTCATTTCCAGAAATCACTTACAATTTATTCTAACAGAACTAAAAGAAGGTATTGTAAAAACCATGGAACTTTTTATTTTCCTGTTTGTGCCAACAAAATACTTGCAGATTAGGTAAGCATAATTAGGAATATTATTACACATATACAAGATGTCTTGTAAAACTTTTTTGTAAAAAACTTACCATTTGAACCTCATGCCAAATCTAGTTATTTTTTGAATATAAGATTTTTTTTTGCATTAATTAAAATGTGTAGAATTTGTCAGTTAAAGACTAAAATAATAATTTGTACCATTTTACAGACAGAATATAATGATGTCTTCTCCTTAAGCCAGAAAATTTGCCATTACTCAAGAGTACCTAATTCCACTGCTGTGTTCTTGCATAAGACACTCTTCTACATGGTTGTTGAGGTTGCTCTGTCCAGTTATACCAAGTTTCTTTAAGCTTCCTTTTTTTTAGTACACCAAATGAGCTTCTTACAACCTTAACTATTCTTAATTTCCCTATGTTTTGTTTTAATCAGTTCTGGTTCTACTATAGTTATATCTACTGAAGGTGAAATGTACATGCACAGCAATTGTGTAGAGATCAGATAATGGCTATCCCAGCATCCCTAGGTAGCCATGGTCATGATCCCTCGGCTCTACTGTTTAGAGAGTTATCGCCCCTGTTGTTGACCTAAGTGAGACTTGTTGCCATGGCAGTGGACAATGAGCTATGACTACTCTGCATCTCTGTTGGGGAAGCAATTAGTCCAAAGAAAAGCTGTGGGTCATATAACGGATGTTTTGGACTTCCCTGTAGTTATTTTGGTCAGTGTCCAAGGTGATCATAAACCTTTACAGCACTCAGCATGCACAAGACATCCTGATATCCCAACTGCAGAGTTTATGTTAACTAAATTTAAACAATATTCCTCTGAATCTCCAGTCCAGACTCTTTGACTCTTCTGTGTAGCTTTTACAAACTGTAATTCTCTGCTTTTTCTGAAAATTCAGATTTAAGCATGTCTAATGTTCTGCAGTATATGTGTATCCCATATACTGTATAGTTAGCATGTGAAGATTTACAGTATGTTTAATGTAATGTATTTATTTAAATATTCAGAAGTTAGAGACAGTGTCTTTGTGTTTGTGGACATCTGTGTTAGTTAGAATGTGTGTATGCATGTGTGTGGCCTAGCAGGGTGTGTACAAATGTAACGAACTGGGGAAAGGGATAACAGACTGGCTCATGTTACTGTAAGTGGAAAAAATAAAAGTTGAGGGTGTGTTTTTGTTGGTTTTTACTAGTTGTAGGCATGGAATCACATGTTGCAATATACACTGAACTCCCATAACAATTTAACATCATTGATTATTAAATGTATATCAGTAAACTGTTAACAGGATTATGTGCACCAGTTCTCATTTATCCCTCTGGGAACCAAAGGCTAGACTGTCTGGTTTAATCCCAAAAATGTTTTTTTTTTTTTTTTTTTTTTTACAAAAAATTAAATTAGTAAAAAAAAAAAAAAGGCAGTACTGCCATGAAAGAAAGGTATAAGAACACCCAGTGTATCACAGTCTGATGTATTCATGCACTTAATCATTCACCTATTCACTCATTCACACACTCATGATTAATAGACTGAATTTCTCCACAACGGGGAGCTGTTTAATCGCATGAAGCCATCGTTTGTGTGTATAATTGTGGACAGAGACACAGGAAATATAACACTGGTGCTTGCACTAATGTATCCACAGTAAATAATCCGAAGAAATAATTCTGTAGTTGCAAAAAGAGTTACAAGAACACCCAGCTGGAGTGTTGCAATCACCAAAGAGAATAAATATCTCCTAAGACAAGGCTAAGGGAAATAATAAGCATTCAGTGTTGGAGAAGTAGTGAATTTTTTTCCCCATGTAAGTGGAGAAGAGCCCCCATAGGTGAAAGCTGCTTCAGTGACTATTAGGCTGTAAAGCAGTTTAAAAGAGCAAACATTTAAAGATAGTGACCAGAATTCTTGTCCCCTGATTTTAACTACATTTGAATCCGAAGTTTATTATTTTTGTTAATGATCTACTTCTTGTAAATTATACTCAGCATCTTTATAAACACAGTCATGAATAGGATTTGTACAGTCATTTTCTGCATTGTCTGTAAAACGTTGCTCCACACATCAGAATCCATTATCAAGAGAAGCACTGTTGATTTAACTTTTGCATCAGCCAAGTGTTGGGTGACACTTTCACACGCTCTGTTCCAAGATATATTTAAAGAGCTAAATTTCTCCTTCATCACAAACTGGTGTTGATCAGTGCTATTCTGTAAGGTTATGAGACGGGTTTTTGGTTTGAAATTCTGAGCTGTTGAAGAGTGCAACACGATGATGATGATGATGATGATGATGATGATGGTGTTGGTGGAGGTGACAGCTTCAGGGTCCCTGATTTCATCCGGAGCTGTATGGATTTCTCTGTGTTGCCTCTTAGTGTGAGTTTTCTCTTAGTTTTTTGGATTCCTCTCACCTCCTAAATCCATGTTGGTGGATGCTGGTAGCAGTGTGTGTGTGTGCAAGGTGCCATATGATGACTTGACATTATAAACAGGGTGTATTCACGTCTGGCGCCGAACGTTCTCTGGAAATGCTCAAAATCCTTGTTGACCCTGACATTAATGACTGACATTAATGACAAAAGCCTCAAACAAAATGAAGTTAAGAGGTTATCATACTTGAATTACGCTACAGGCTACTATCTACCAATGACTTTTTACACCATAATGGACAATCAACAGGACTTATTTCTTCAGCCTACAGTCTAGCAGCTTGTTTTGAGTGATTTCAGATGTCCCACTTTTCAACAGTGTTAGAGGTTATATCACTGCAAAAATTTCCAACCCAACTACATCTTAAGACCTCAAAAAGCATCTAAAACTAGCCAGTCCCCTGAAAAAAATCAGGCAATACAAAATGGAGACTTTTTCTTTTTCTTTCCTTCTTTTTCTCCATCACAGAAAATGAAATAAAATAAATAACCCTGACTTTATTTAAAAAAAACACACACACAAAAAAAGTGTTATTTTTCTTATTTTTCTCTATCACTTCTAAGAAACAGAGATTACCCGCACCATAATTGCTTTCCCCTTTTCAAATCCTTGCAATTCTGTATGTCATTTAATTTAAGTATTTATGTATATAATAGACACACTGTCTACATTTATACTTTTTTTCATAGCAAATAATCAGAATTAAATAAAATAATGTCTTAGTGGAAACAAATTATTCCGTAGTATTTTTTCGACTTACACTACAGCATTTTTTTGAGCTAGTATTGGTTTACCCTGGCATTCCATGTCATTGACTGTCCTGTTGTCTGCTCCACCTTCAGGTATGAATGATTCCTGTCCCAGTTGGTTTCTGTTATTTTTTTATTACTAGGTGTAATAATAACTTATAACAAACATTCGGCCTCACAACTTTGCAACATCTCAAAACTGAAACAACTTGACAATGATAACTGTTCATGCTTACTTAATATTACTGTACATAAGACTACATCCCACAGATTGCATCCATAACTGGCAGACACCATGTTCTTGGCTATCATGTTGTAACAATGTATTTTAAGGTATAATGCAAAACATATTAAACCCTTCACATTTCATGATAATGTTTCCAAGATTTATTGCTGCTAGATACATTTTGACTGTAATACAATCTTTTGAGTAAAACCTAAAGCAACTAGCAATCTGATTATGAGCTGCAAGGATAAATGTGGAAAGTAAATGAATATGAATAAAAAAAATCACACAAATGGGATTTTTTTTGGACTTTCGACTCTCAACACATACTGTACAGTATGTTGAAAATAGGGTACAATCGCCAAGACACCATTCAGATGCACAGCTAAACAAATCTCAGTTTATTTGACATATCCAGAGCTCAACCATCCAAATGTCAGTGCGTTGAAAAGTTTAATGGCACAATAAAAAAGTTATATGGTATTTGTCTGTGGTTGTTTTTGCCTATCACTGAGACCCACTATAATCAGATGATTTTTATTATGTTTTTACACAAAAAGAATAGAATTAAAAGAGGGGGGGACTAACTTTTGAACATGACTGTATAATGTTGTCACAGAATAAGAAACTGCAAATAAAAAAAATCAGACAGATTCTTATAATTTTAAGGAGAAAATGTACAGAGCATTAAAATTCTATCTAAAGGGTGCTGTATACACATACTGTATATACACATATATACCCTTACACCAATATGAACTGTCAAATAAATTAGGAGATTAGCAAGATTAGCGAGTTGGTCAGTACCGAATTACATTTACTCTGTTACATTTACTTAAGTAACTTTTTGAAAAAAAATACTTTTATGAGTAGTTTTCCTGCACCATAATTTTTACTTTTACTTGAGTAGATTACGCTACTCTTTCTCTGCTACACTCGACTCCTTACTTTTCTAACCATTTATTCACCACATTAGATATTCTTATTTTTGCCTGTTTTATAATGTTGCTATGTTAACGTATATAATTAGCAAATAAGGTAGAGGCTAAAAAAATATAGGTTTCTTACATTTGTTCTACTGGACACAGTTTATGGTAACTATTGGTTATTATTTTATCTGCTGAGCCATTTGAAGGGCAACTGAAGTACAGTATATCTTACACTAGAAATAGTTTTCACTGTTCAAACATACATATGTTACCTACAGTAGGTATTTGTTTCAAAATCTTTGTTGTGAAAAAGTAAGATTAGGAAATTTGTATTCCTTAATTTTGTAAAGATATTTATTTTTTATTTATTTATTTTATTTATTTATTAATTTTTTTAAATTGCAAATGTCAGAATTTGTACATTATTTTATCATTTTGTCTGGCTGCCTACATAATTTCTAAAAAAATAAATAAATGGACATTATGATGAAAAAGTTACTCAGTACTATTCAGAAGTCTTTAATACTCTTACTTGAGTAATACAATACTTTGGATGACTACTTTTTTACTTTTACTTGAGTAATATTATTTGAAAGTACAGCTACTCTTACTTAAGTACAAATTTTGTCTACTCGACCCACCTCTGATTAGCAAATGATAAAAGTCCACTTTACCATTTTAACACTTTCTTTCTTGAAAAAAAAATTATGTCTAATTAATGTGATTAGAGTCCCATCATAACTCGAACACCCATAATGCAACATCATACCCAGCCTTCAACGATTCCACTGTCTCCACTAACTCCGTAAAAAAGTTTCTAATTATTCTAATGCTTACTTGTAAAACACTCCATAATCTTGCTCCTCCTTATCTATCAGTGTTTTTACACCCCCTCTTGCAATCTTTGATTATCCTCACTAAGGTTCCTGTTTACACTCCCTGTCCATCTGACCACCATGGGTTCTAGAGCCCTTAGCCGCATTGCTCCTCATCACTAGAATTCTCTTTCAGAAATCTTCTGTAACACTGACTCTGCAACCACACTCAAATCACATCTTATGATCTATTTATGGAGAAGCACTTATCCCACGTAATGTAAGGCTGCACACAAATCTCCATAAGACTTTATTTGTTTTTAAGTGGTGCTTTTTCAATTGATTGATGGCATGTATGAGAACTACAGCAGGGGCAAAGCTTTTACTTACAAAGCCCCCAAGTTATGGATTACCCTTTAATTTAATGTCCAGCACTCAGACACAGTCTTAGTTTTTAAGTCTAGGTTAAAACCCTATTTATTTAGCCAAGCATTTTTTTTTTTTTAAATATTACTTTACATTAGGTAAAGAAGCAGATCTGGGGGGCTCATGGACAAAATGTATTATAGTGAAGGGGTATGTTTTGATGCTGTCTTCTCCACTCTCATTGATCACCCAGGTTTGTTGAGGGTGGAGTGACCGGTTGCTTTAAATCTCAGGAAGCCCTCATGTTTGTGTTTCCTTTTGGCTCTCCCGTTTAGTTATGCTGTCATAGTTAATCATGCCAGAGTCCCTGCTTGCACTCGTCCTGGTGTCCTGCTTCTGGTTGGAGATGTCGTTGTATGGATGCCCTGTGTGGTCTGCTTGGGATTTGTGTGGCGACTGGAGACAATTCCACTTTACCATGAAGAAGGTCCTGGCCTTGGATGATGCAGACAAGACTTGTGACAGCAGTCACTCAATAGTTCAGGTCTAAAATTTCCTACAGTCTACCTGAGCCTCCAACAAACTGGACCCCATATTAACTTAAAAACATCAAATGTTATACAACATCCAGCCTCCTGACACTGGGTATGGCTGCAAAACCATCCCTGCTATCCATTATCACCCAGGATGGGTTCCCTGTTGAGTCTGGTTCCTCTCAAGGTTTTTTCCTATTGCCATATCAGGGAGTTTTTTCCTTGCCACTGTAAAAGCTCTCGGCTTGCTCATCAAGAACTGTCTAATCATTTTGATTCATACACATTTTTCACATTTCATACACATTTCCATAATTTTCTTTTAAGTCTGTGAAATTATGCTTTGCGACAATGATCATCATAAACATAAAAAAGAATGACTGGGTAATTCTATATAGACTATTTAAGCTATTTTTACAATAGTTAGTGTAAGAGTTAAGATATCACTTAGAAAAAAGGACCTTATGGGTTAACCTTAATAGTACCCAGGATGTGTTTGTAAGGGTTAATATTTAAATGTGCTGTCTTACTATTGGCTGAGGGTCATCATGTCAAAGTACGAAATCTACAGGCCATTCATTTGGCTCAAAAATTGACATATTTTAATCGATACATGAGATTTATTAACCTCGATAGAGTAAAGTTGCGCGACCCAGGACATGATTGCAGGCTCTAAATGTCAATGAGGCACAAAACTGCTTTGACATGACCGTGCATTGTGAACACATGCAGCTATGTAAAGTCTGTGCTTATCTGCCGGTTGCTTCAGGGAGAGATAAATTCCACTCAAAGGCTGTGGTCTTGACAGGAAACCAATAAAGCCAGCTTTCTAGTGAATAAGTCGATTATTAGTGCTTGCCTCGCTCCTTGGAGCCTCTTAACTGAGTTGACAGACTTTGGCTCTTTAGAGGTGGGTTGGTTTGTGGGAATCTGTCTTCTCCTCTCAGTGGTCCTCTTCCTGAGTCAACAAACAGCACCTCTGAACCCTGAGTCCTGTCCAAGCAACAGAAACACAGTGGATAAGCGGCATTAAAATGTTGTATGTATAGTTACTTCTGTGTGTATATCTACGTCTGTTTTTACAGCCTTCATTTCAGTGCATTTCTCCCTGCATGAATAAACCTTTGCCAAAAATCTACTGTGCAATAGACTAGTAGCCTATTCGTTCATGCTCTTGCATGGATATAAGACTGTTTTATAACAGTAGCCTCAGGAATGTTTTTGTGAACACCAAAGGTAGCTTGGAAAAACATCTTGGCACTATATGCATTTCTACATATTTTCTCTATTAGACAGTATTTCATAGTGTATACTCTATGAAATAGCCTTCAATCATTTATTTGAAATGTTTGCTGTATGTAATTTTATATTTAAACCATAGATCCGTGTTTAGAAGCATATTCTGATCAATTGGATTAGTCTTTGTGGCATGATGAAATGCCACACACACATGTGACTCATTTGGATTTAAGCATACACGAAAAGTTTCATATTATGGGAACTGCATACAGCTTCTAAATCCTGTATTAACTAAGGGCTATTCAGTGGTGATGGACAACTGTGTGTGAAAGGAAGACAGGCCAAGAGTATTAAACTAGCCTGCCAATACTGAACCAACCTGCTAGAGGACATTACTTACACAGTGTGGAACTGATAGAAGTGCATGCAAATCTCGGCCCAGAACATTTTTCGGAAAAATCTTCTTTTCCACTGTTTCCATGTTGGAAGATAGAGCAACTTTATTAACTATGACAGCATTATAAAATGATGTGGTTTGCAGACAAAAATAGACTATTCTGATACAAGACATTTTAGGTTTACGTTTAAGTTTTTCTTGTCAGACTTTTTGTTTGCAAGTTTTTCTTAAGCACATCATCTTTCAATCATCCTTCACATCATCTTTCAATCATCCTTCTATCATCTCACATTCAAGTATGAGAAACATATAATGTTTCTGAATGTGTCCACTACAACCTGCCCAAAGACCACACACATTGGACAATATTTTAAACCCGGAGGTTATTTAATCCCAGTGCAGCAAGGTTTCTCAGTCTGTGGGTCAAAGCAGACCATGCTAAATCATGAACCAGAAGTTACCCAGGCTCCCTGAACTGTGTCTCTCAGAGTTCCTGTTTTTGTGTTTATGTTTTTATATTTGATTTGGCTGACGAGACATTTTTTAAATTCTGATGAAATGGAGACACACAGAATTGAATATTGGTGCAACTGTTCTATGTGCTTGCATGGACGATGACTGCATAAGTGAACACACACATTCTGTGAGGTGTAGTCAATTTTCACAGGAAGCAGTAGATTTGTTTACACGTCCTTCTGCATAAACACGTCTGTTAGAGATCTCTGTGAAAAGATGAACTCAGCTGCACTTTTAAATCTTTTCAATCTTTTGCACATCTATTCCATCCAGGACCCAGCAAGCACAAGTGAGCTATACACTCCACATGTTGCTCAGCCCCACCAGCCCACACACACACACACACACACACACACACACACACACACACACACACACACACACACACACACACACACACACACACACACACACACACACACACACACACCTACTGTATGGACACACATGCAAAAGAAGGTTTTGTCTAATATTATTTGTAAATGGGATTTTTACAGTGTATTGTTTTAATAGGTTACATAATTTCAATTTTGGTAGATTTAAAGGAATGAATATAAATGATTCACACTATCCATGCAGAATGAGCTGAATATCACATTCATTTTCATATTAAAGTTGTGCTGAATAATGCCAAAACCAGCACCTTGACAGCTTTTCTTTTTTAAATAGTAGTAGCATTAAATATTACAATAATAATAAAATCACTTCGTGACTGATCATACATAATGTGCCATCTCAATAAACAAACAAACAAATAAATAAATAAAAATCATCTTGCAGCCATATGTTCATATTTGAATTCATAAAAGAGCCTGACCAGCCAGAAGACCAGGGGAAACTATAAATCTGAGAGATTGAAATTTACAAGACTGAGATGTCTTGTAAATTCAAAAAACTGAATTAATAATTAAACAAGATTTTTTAATGGATATTAGTATTCCTGTTGTTACTGTATACGTTGTATGCAGTACTGTATTATATTGCTTAAAGGTCCAGTATGTACTTACTGTAACATTAAAAAAAATTAAGCACTGATAAAGTTACTTAACCTAGTTCAGTAAGGCATTTCTATTTCTATTTTCAGCCACAGTTTCCACATTTTAAGCCATCTGGGCCTCCACTGGGGTAGAAAAAGTGACCTTTGTAAGGTGCCCAAACCACCTCAACTTCTGTTTTGAAGCTCATCTGAATTGTTAAGTTCCTCACCTTGTCATGAAGCCAAGTCCCCTTCATGTCTACTAACTGTACTTACCTTATTGAAAGTCCCTATTTTTTTAGTCATTGTCTGCAAAATAACTGAGGATAGGGCCATATATCAGTCATGAAGAAAATCTAAACTTCTTCATCAGGGACAGTTTTAACAGGAACAGTCTTTTCCCTCACTTAAAGGGTCAACTTGTCTTTTTTCCTTGGGAAAACCATGACCTTGGGCTTGTACACTGACTTAAAGGCTTTAATTGGAGAGAAACAAGACACACACCTTGAAGATTTTCAGCCTTCCCAAGAATCTGAAATGCTCACTGCATTCATACACAAACTGGATTACATGAGGTGTCAACCAAAAGACAAATGTTATGGCACAGAATTATAGACTTTAAATCCACAAAACACATACAGTATGCTGGGGTAGCATACCTCCATAATCCATAAATAGCTGGACAAAAGTAAATAGTTGATCCAGTGTTTTATGGCCTATGCAGAATCAAAATGATTACTAATGAATCCTGATATCATATACAGTCTCCATTAATGAAGGCTGGTATAAAACATTCCTGAGAGCCTGAGAAGTTTAATTTCCTCATAAATGGAATACACTGTTAATTCCTTCTAATTCAAAGACACTGTCCCAATATCTCCATGCAAAACTGCATGAAGACACAACCCAGTGACATCATCACTTCAAGCTAACCCCCCCCCCCTGCAGAATGTTCCTAACTGCCATCATAATCTCTGCCACAGTGATGGACTCCAAAACACCAGACATTTTTGGCACTAAGGGAGGACAGCTCCACTGGGTTATGGAGTTTCTCAAAGTGCTCCTTTGATCACTCAAAATGGACGTCAACACTCACCTGTACTTGCTAGTGCTTGTCTATTAATCCTGAGGCTACAGGGGTTTGCAAGACCATCTTTGGAGATGCCTAAAACTATTTCCATGGCTGCTCTAAACTCCTTCTGTCATAGATTTTACATTGGTAATATCTTTTATCACAGCCCCACTTTCTCTTAACTGAATCAGCAGACTTTCTATGAGCATTGCTTAGAAACTGAGTGCCAGAGTTTCTATCTCTATCTCTAAGATCTATCTATCTCTATGGCTTCACATTTCAGAATTAGTAGGTACCACTGCACTAAAAAATATGCATAGACATATTTTAAATTAATTACAACAAAATGATATAGTGGTAAATAATGCTACCATGTTAAACTCATTATTTGTATGTAAAAGCTAAGTGTGTCAAGCACCTGATAACTGGAAAATTGGAAAGATTGTCAGTGCAGCATAGTTTTTGATGGCAATGCATATTCTTAATATTCCATTTTATAAGAGGGGCATTCAAGTCAAACTGGGACTCATCATGAAACATTTCATGAGTGAAGTCGTAAAAAACAATTAACATTAACAGAAGACTTCAAACACAGTATGACGATAAGGCTTACAGCACCAACAAGATCCTGGCTGAGGTGGCTCTGAGCCCACACAGTCATTCCTGTGAACAATCTGTGAGTGGAATGCCTGATCCTTGAAAACTGACAGATAACTTTTCACCAAGTTGCAGAAGAGATGCATCTATGTGTGGAACCTGTACACACAATGATTAATTGATCATTTATTCCTTTAATTATCCACATATTTGGGCTATTAAAGGAATTCCTGGGAGGCCAGCATTTCAGGCGTGAAGCAGGCAGTCTACGGAGAAAATATTCTACCTAAATGGTATCCATGCACTAGTGAACCACTGAGATAAGTGCATTATTGTAGCAGGGATTATAAAGAGACATGAAGGTAGTTTTTACTCTCAGAATTGTGCAAACAATCAATATCAATATGGGCAAGATAAGAGTATTTTTTTAATTATTATTTTATTCTCATCAGGCAGATTTCTAGTTTGCTTTAACTAACACTTTATTATACATTTTATGAATTATACATTTACATTCATTATGAATGTGGGGTATATAGTGCTTACTAAAAATGTAATAAATGCAAATTTGATTCCTATTTTTGGTTTAGAGAATTAACTATGGCTTCTAAATTAATTTATGATTCATTTCCTTTATTTAAAAGGAGTTTACTTAGAATGGTGCTTCAAAGTAATTGTAAATGATAGACCACCTGGATGTCTGATGAATAATGTGTAATTCTATGCTCCTATAAGAAAGACTAAATGAAATTCCCAAAAGGTACAGTATGATAACATGTGTAACAGATATATCTGTATTTATAGAGCATGCTGTTCGTAAAGATAAAACATAAATCTTACATAGGACTTCTCCTTACTTTTCTCTTCATTTGCTTTTATTTAGCAACTACAACATTATTAATGTTTGTAAACAACATAACTGTCCTCATATGAGAATCATACAAGAATATATAGACAGGAACTATGACAGTGTAGTAGACACGTTAGGACAATCATCTCAGGTCTCAAGAGGTTAAAATGTCCTTAATAAATACATTAATAAATAAATTAATTGATTCAATTATTTTTCAGTTATTAAAAAAATAAATCCCAATTATTTGAATCAGTATTTCAATACTGTATTGTTATGTAATAGTTCAGGTCTGTAATAAACTACACTGAATACTGAAAACATAAAAACTGCCTTGTTTCTTGTAAAAAACTACAATATTCATTGCTATTATAATTAAACAATAATAGTTACTATTATAGTAAAAGATTATAATATCATTAAAAAATGGTAGTACTGAAGCTCATTTCTTACTACTGATGACTTCAAAAGGAGTGACATGCAGTTCATGAATGAGACGGCTATTTGAAAAGAATGTTCGAGCTGACCTGTGTGTCTAAAAATATTTTGTTGACTGGACAGCAAAGAGATAGCATTATAGCTCTGCAAGGTGCCCTTTGATGGATTGGGATTTCCTTTATCTTGCATAAACATCATGGGCTATTTTAAATTCACTCCATGATTTTTCTAACTCTCTTACTGTACCTTTATAGCAAGTGAAGGCGGATACATCAACAAGAATAGTTATTTTACCGTTGTTTTTTACTTGTTCCTTTTTTTTTCTTTTTCTTGTTTAAGCTTAGTGAGCAGTTACTAGACAATCTTCTTCTGATTTACACTCCTCTGCATCTGCATACAGTGTCTTTGTGGATATTGTCAGTTTGGCAGCTAAGGAGATTGTACACAAGGTGATAGAGACACAGACCAGGAGATTTATAGCAGAAACAGTTTACCACCTTATACAGAGGGGAACATTTTTCAGGCATTGTGATGCCAGGAATTCATATCAGATCAGACGTTTGATTTATGGTGCCTGAAGAGCCAGAGGCCACAGCAGCTCTCTGAGGTCTTAAAATAATTGTACTAATTATATGAAGTACCCCAGGTCTGAGTCTAGTCATGCTAAAGTAGAAAGTGCTTTAATAATCATGTATTAAATAGAGCAGGACTGCTGAGTGTAATTATGTGTAATATGCACAAAAAACTTTTTCCTTCATTTCAGGGTGTCAAAAAATTACCCAGTAGAATTAATTTATTATTTAAAGAAAAGTGATCTCTAATCTGTGCAATTGAAGCCAACCCTATTTACTGATCACAGCACATTTTTTGAACTAAGCATTGTGACAGATTATTTACAAATCACATTATATTTATTTTCCTAATACAGTGGGAGTATCTGTCTTAAGGCAGACCGGAGATCGATTGGATAACACCAACAAGTTAGTGCACCCTCAGTGCTGTTCCCAAGTCTGGATAACATGAGGAGGGCTGTGTCAGGAACGGCATCCGGCATAAAAACTAATGCCAAAGCAAATATGTAGATCGAATGCTCCACTGCGGCGGCCTCTAATGAGCAGCCAAAAGAACATTGCTTAAATAGTATTTATTTAATAATAGGAGGTTTACTAAAATGGTAGACTACTTCATCTTCCCTTACATACATGACTCTTTAAGTCCCTTTGGGTCAAGACATTTCTGAGCATTCCAGGACGGAGTCTCATTCTTTATCCCAGATAACACAGTGGTGTGGAGTTGCTGACCCTTCTGCCTCGCCCAGTCCGGACACACCGTCTCCAGATTCAGAAAAGCAGGGGCATCACCCCTGAGCTCATGATACATATGGCCCCAGTGCTCCCAGGATGTGGAAATTTGGTCATCGTGCTGGAATTCATTCCAGTCATTTCCTGCTGCATGGTTCCAGGAAATGTCAGCATGGCTCCAACTCAGCAGGTGTATGCCACGTTGGAGGAAACTGGAAAAAAAAAAAAAAAAAAAATGTTTATCCATCCATGACTTGATGATTATAAGGCTATTGGAGGATATTATATTTTTGTAACCTTCTATAATAAGCATCCACACTTTGAGAACATAGTTACCCGCCTTTAATGTTAAAACTAAAATTTTGATTTGATATTCACCCACAGTGGCTGATCCTCTTCACATATGTACACAAGGGGCCTTAATTGCCTTTGCTGTCATGTAAAGTCTAAGAGCTGTCAGCAGCACTTTAAGAAGATAAAGAGCCCATCAGCACCCTGGGATCTGACTGCCAGAGGAAGGTGTTGAGTGCATGAGACAAAGTGCACAGGTAGTGCACTATATTTGCATCACGGCTGAGGCATTATATTAAGTGTTTATTAAAATATATTTCTTCTTAGTCATGCGGTTCTCATGACCTGCCAGGGTTGGTGCATAATGTTTAATTAAGCTTCAGGCCACAGATAAGACCAGTTATTTTTACTGCACGACCATCTATACCTATTGTTATAGAAGTTTACTCAATATATACTGTAGTTACATATGATACAGTATTGTATGGACACATTATTGTAAGCTTTCCTTTACAGAAAGATTAACAACTAAGCATCATTGCATGAGGATTAATGAAGGATTTACTATAAATATTACGCAGGATGGATTCTAACTTATAGGGCAATGTGTTAAATATACATTTGTTTTAACTTACTGTAACTGTTTGCAGAATGACATTGTATGTGTGTTTCAGAGCTATCTGATTAGTTTAGGGCTGTATACTATGCATAGCTCATGATGCATTTCTTTAGAGGAAAAACATGCAGAATTCGTCTTTCAGAATTCGAAACAGAGAACATATTTTACAACTTGTAGCACTTCACATAACTATTTGTTTGTATAGAATTAAATTCTAACTATGTGAACAAAGTCTTTTCCTCTGAGCAATGGAAAAAAAGTATTATGGGCTGATGAGTTGTTTTTTAACCTTCAGTCAGCATCTGCACATGTTTATATTCAGAAAAAGGAGAGGATGCCACCAACCCACAATGTCTGTTACAAGCTGGTAAATATGGCTGCTGGTGGTTACGTTAAAGGTTTAGTATAGGCGTAAATCATTAAATCCTGTGATTGCACAGCATTGCTGTGTGTTGGGCAAAGGATACAAGCACCAGTTGCTTACTCCCTATGAGATACATGCTGTATCTTATTGTATTGTATGTGTCGTCAGATTACAGTATACACTACATTTGGTATCTTCAATAATACTGACAATATGCTAGTTCAGAAAGAAAGTAAAGTCATTTTTAAATCCATAATGATTTCAGTGAATTACTGAGGCCTGTCAGTGGGTCTTACATTTCTTGAAATTACAAGCATACATTTTAAATAAGTTTCAGTGATTAATAAACAATTAATAACAGATTTCTAATAATATGTTTCTGCCTCCAAAAAATAGACTGGGGGAAAGGGGCATATACATAAAAAAATCTGAAATGAAAATGTGAGCATCTTTATGAATGGAGAAAGTGCCCACATAGGCAAATCTTAGTACAACTCGCTATTTGTCTTAATATTATGAAGTGATACATGAATTTTCATGAATGCACTTTGTGAGTCGAGTGAAAAACAGCTCTTTGTCTGTACTGGAAAATTGAGTACTCCAGCACACCCACGATTTGTAATGAAGGCGTTCTGTATGGTAATTAGTGCACATGTGCCCTTTACTCCCATAGACTTCCATGTGGCCGAAAGCCTTCCTCTGTGTGGCCTGAGCTCACTCAGCCTGTCTAAACAAATACCTCATCCCAAGGACCAGCACAGAGCTGCACAATAACAGGTCTGAAGTCAGGTCTGCTCCCAATGACATGCACATCCTCCAACCACCTACAGTATTGCTGCTGTTGCTGCTTAGGTCCACTGGATAATCAAGTCACATCTGGCCACAATGTCTTCTCTTATCTGATGTACCAGAAAAAAAGAAAATACTGAGCAACAACGATGAACTATAATTTACTATCCAAGAGGCCATAGGATTTATATAAATTCTATATGCACACTTTGACAGATACTGGTAGTATAGTACTTTGACACCATTTTTGCATTTTTAATTTTTTTTTAAATAAATATAATATATATAAATAAATATTTTTTCCAAACCGATATATATCTTGTGCATATTTTTTTTCATGCCAAAGAGGTGGTAAATAACACAAATGGTAAAATATTTTGTGACGTAACGCCACCATATTACTGTGACCTGTATCAGGGCTCCAAAATGCTGCAAAACCAGTGCTAGTGATAGAAGCAGCCAGAATAAAAAGATAAGTATCGATATCGACAGAACGTTACTATATTATTCCACATAGTTTGATCAAGTATATAATACGGTGTTTGCACAACATTTAAATCACATAATATTTTGTTTCATAGAGCATACAGTATATCACGAACGTTGAACTGGGCATACTGTGCGTGTAGTTCCTGAAACCTGGGGTGACTTCAATAGAGGTAACAGAGTGTAAGCGTCCTTTTTCTTGGCTTCAACATTCTCTTTGCCTCATTTAACATTGCCCAGCCAGTAGTTTTGCTTCAGTGAACACTTCACAGAATCTAATGCGGCTGCTCTGTGTCATGGTTTGCCCATAAAGTGGAAGTTCAAAGCTCTTATAAGAAGGTTATGTAGGTTATGTGTCTTTTCATTAAAACAATTTGGTATAGACAACCTGGTGTTTATCATGTTTTGACCTCAAACTGTTCATATATAAACTTTATTTCTACAAATTGTCTCTAAATAGCCTAAATGCCAGCCTCCTTAGGTCACCATGAAATTCATACAGTAGATTGTTGATTGTATGCTGGGCTTAATGTTTTATTTTGTGTCTTTTTATTTCATAGCAAACCTGTGCAGCTCTTTTACAGATTTAGTAAATCTGAAGCTTAAACATTATCCATATACATTGGGGTCTAAAATTCTCAGATAGAAATACAAAATCTGGATTTATTTTTTCACATACATGTAAGGGTGGACATAATCACAGCATGTAAGAATTTTAAAAGATTTTAATCAAAGAAAAAATATGTTAAATATCTGAAATACACAACAATCAGTATTCTGGACTAATTCTATGTAAGTAAATTTGTGATATCATGTTTCAAACACTCCTTTTACAAAAGGTCAGAGTTCTTTCCCGTCTACTGAAGCACCTACTCAGATGAGACTAGATGAAGTTAAACAAACATTGTCAGTTTTTACACAGACTCCCATGTAGAGGACATGCCAGCTTGAGTAAACAGTCATTTAAGTAGAAATACTCAAGAAATTTTGAGATCCATGTAAATAACATTACGATTCTACTTTTCAAGTTTTTGAATTATTTATTTATATTACATTTTAAAAATGCAAGCATTTCCACTAATTGCTCCCACTTGTTTGGATCCCATTGTATCTTACAATCATTGTATGAATGAATTAGTTAAACCTTTACTGTTTAATACTGCATAATGTTATTAACCTAATAACATTTGATTGTTTGAACAGAGATTTATTATTTGTGAGTTGCCAGTTTCCTTTTAGCTTTGTAAGACAGTACAGAAGTGTGCAGCAAATTGGGTAAAAAGAGATCTCTCAAATTTGACCTTTAAAATCCTCCCAAACTTGACAGCAGTACAGTTTATGTCTAATGATACCAAAAATGTGCTAGAAACTGTGATTCAGTCTTATTGGTCCATTCTCTCTAAACTTATTATGCTTGGAAATATTAACACTGTGAATTAAATTTTCTCATTTTTGTGACTGAAGCGTGTGCACACACACGCACGCAAGCACGCACACACACACACACACGCACACACACACAAACGCTAACACACACACACACTTGCCCAGTGCTTATTTCACTCCACATTCAGTCTGAATAGTCTTTGCTGTCTTTGCACAGTTTGCACGTAGGTTTGACTCAGCATGGGGGTTGGGGGCAGCTGAGTGCAGCATTATTTCAGATCTTTCAGCTATGGCTCCCACCACTGCTTTGACAATTCTCATGCCACTTAAGCTGCTGCATGATTTATAACATACAGTATAAACAGTAAGGCATGCTGGCCCTTTGAATTTGTGATAAGAGCTTAAACCCTGTTGACCACATTGAGGTGAATGATCACTTGGCTTGGAGAGCGATCACGGCACCGAAATAGAAATCTCAAAATTTTCCCTTGTATGAACAAATGAAGAGTGAAACAAAGTATGTGAGAAGGAGGAAAATTCGAGAATAGAGTTTCCAGTCAGCACTAAGCTGAGAGCTGAGGAGGGAAAAAGAACAGTGCAACTGACCATAAATCATTTCAATCTGTGTTTGAAACAGATTCATATTTGCAATGTTCAATGTTCTCTATGCACAGCAAAGTTCCCCATGTTTAATTAACACCCAGAGTGTTACATTAACACCAACACAGTGTATATATAGGTCCAGTTGGATGCAAATAAACTCTGAAAGTATTAAATCAGCACTGGGGATTTCACTGTGTACCTTCCCTCTCTTTCTCTCTCCTTTATTACTATGTGTGTATATATATATATATTCATATTCCAGTACTTCAGAGAAATCCAAATCCCTACAATGCACATCCTTTATGTTTTACCCATTTTATGTCCAGAAAAGCAGTGGCAAGGAGTGTGGCTTGTAAGTTCTCCCACCACAACCACATTCTGTTCCTTTCGCTCACTAGTCCATGACTGATGAGTGTTTGCTATGTCCACTTCACCATAAGGGTTTCTGTGGGAGCACACTAATAATTTCTGACTATGACTTGGCAGGTGATAACCTTCAAGTGACACGTTTGAATAGATGGATGTGTTTGGGTGGGATATGACATAAATTAAAAAGTGAGAGGGAGATATTATGGCAGTGATGAAGCGTTTAATGAAAAGCCATGAATCATGAAGTCTGCACCTCCCATGGCACCAAATTGTTCCACAGCAAAAACATGGTTAGGGTCAGCTCATCCTCCAGGTGGAGCCCCAGGTCCAAGTCCATGCACCCCTGCATTTCAGACCACTTCTCCATCCTTTTATTTTTACAATATGCTGGTCATAGCTAACATATTGGGGGAAAACAGTGTGTTCACCATCCACGTTCGGAACACCTGTACTCCTGTTCATGCAAGTTCCCCATTTTAGAAAATGTGTGCCTTTAAAGTCTTAGTGACAGTAATTAATTTCATTGTAGTCTTCTGCTGCTTTAGCCCATTTCATCATATTGTGCATTTTGATTTGCTTTTCTTCTCACCAAGCATGTAAAGAGTGATTGATTATTTGCACCACTGTAGTCTTCCTGTTAGCTTAAAACAGTCTGGCTACCTTACACTCACTTCTATAATCAAGAAGATATCTTTTTCATGCGGAACTTTTTTTAAACCACTCTTAGTAAAGATGAAAAAGCATTAACATTTCCAGTAGAGAATGTGATGGATGATGCCATAGAATGGTACATTTCGCACAGAATAAAGGCATACAGACATGTACATAATTAAAGAGTATAATTGAAAGATCTAAGATCTAAGATCTACCTCCTGTGTCCTAGACACAATTAAATCATGTCTGGACCCTATTGAGTCAGCACTCAACTATGTGGACTATATCATTTTAAATCCAACACCAGGGTTTTCTTATGTTTTTTAGCTTCAGGTTTCAGCGTGGTTTAACCTGGATAGCGTTGCAGTGGATCCAGAACTTAAAAAAACAAGGGGTACAAGACAGGAACACACTTCTGGTGGAACATCTCTGTTTAGACATAAGGTTTAATAACAAATAGGTTGCCCTTAGCAAAATTAAGTATTTAATAATTAATATAGAAAATAATAGCACATGCATTGTCACATTGTGTATTAATGTAACATCTTGGCAAGATAAGTAAGAAATGTCCAATTTCAAAAGGGTTTTGGAAAATGAGACGTCTAAAATTTTTTAACCATATTAGTCCTTTCTAGGTTTTTTTCCCTTTATTCCCTGTTACTATTGTTTTCACCATTCTGACCAGGACTAGAAAGAGTGCAAAACAATGCTGCAGTAAGCAGGAGGAAGTGCTTATATCGTACCTAATCAGTCATATCAGTCATATATGGTATGTTCTGAACTTTTTAAACACAGAAATCTTTTATTTTTTATTTTTTATGAAACCTAACCCTGGAAAGATGCCCTTAGGCTAACGGTTATGTGCAATGTGACACTACATGAGAACATTTTCCATTACTGTGCACTGTGCATTGTTCCAGCTGAATGAAGCAAGTAAATAGAACAGAGATTACTTAATCATGTTGTTTAAGTCAGTTTAATAATTTATTGATGTAATTTATCACCCATCACTGAATGTCTTCATTTTCTGAGCAAATACATAAACGTGAACATACAGTAGGGGTCACCAGCTCCGGCAATCACAGACAAACACAAAATGTGACACATGGAAGATCCTGTTCTCTGAATAGTGACACACAGATGTGAAACACTCTTGCTGTATTCACTGGCAGATATTTAATGTTTATCTGAATATTATATTGCCAAAATTACAAATATAATTCATTGAAAATGTGTAAACTGTACAGTAGGTCTGTATGGATGCATTGTTAAAAACAGAGATAGTCAGCAATAGGATAGCTTTTGTCTCCATGCAGCGGTACTGCATGAGTACTGTCTCATAATAAAACATGCAAATTAGGCAAAGGAAGATCAGTGGATTAGTCAGCAAAGCTCTCTTACTTAGCAATAACAATCCATGTGTCGTGAAGGAGGATTATATAACAGGTTTAGTCCCACAGCTTAAGTTGTACTTATTATTTAGTGACTAAACCAGACGTTAATATTCTAGCAGAACATAAATGAATATTAATACTGTTTGGTGCTGATCCAAGAAGGAACAAAACTAAAGTCCATATACTACAATTGTTTAGAAAATCTCGGGGAGTAATGTTTATCTGTGATTTAAGGCATTTACTCCACCAGTTAGCTTCACTCTTGCGACTGTGTGTGTGTGGCAGCCTGAGCCATCATATGGCAGCCTAATGCCTCTCTCCTCTCTAATACTGAAAGTTATTGAAAGTCTGTGATTTCCTCAGTAATAAGACGAAGCGCACACATTGTTCTGCCTCCCAAATGGTGAATGATGTTAAAGTCCATCATACCTGTTTGTTTGGCAGGTCTAACTGACACATTGATTGGCAGGCCATCAGTCCAGCACTTTTTCACAGGAAACAAATTCATATAAATAAGAAAGAGTTGGTGGGAGGGGAAGAGTGTGTGTGGCTGGGCCAGTGAGGGAGGTAAGGGTTAGAAGGGGGTGGGTGGCACAACCCTAATGACCCCAATTCTTCCGTTCTTATAGAAAGCTGTATTTCTTCCGTAAAGAGGCATTGTGCTTACCCCTTTCCCACATGGGAACTCTGTTTGAGTGTGGAGGAGGGCTGTAAGAGCTAGGTTACAAGAGCAGCAATGGCAGTCCGCCATTCCTAATGAACAATGCCACAGAATAGCTTTATTTGTCAAGACCTCCTCAGGCTGTACATTCAGAAGCTTTGGATATATTGAATGGGCTAACTAAGGCTCTTGCTCCACTAAAACACCCCTCCATTTTCCCCCCGGTGCCCTCCACCCAGAGTTACTCCCCTTGCAGACCCTATTGATTAACCTGGTTCTGCAGTTGAAAGGAAGCTAACAAGATTCAGTTTAAAGTTTATGTCAATTAGTGGTCATAATGTAATGGGACAGCTGCAGTTTTGTGCGTTCACTTCTGGCTGTCCAGGGCAAGACCCACAGCCTAGAGGTCAAAGTTTGCAATCCTGACGTGAAACTGAATAAGCGTAATCGGCAGTGTTCCTCCCTGGGACCCTTTCTGACAACCTTGACCCTAGGGCCCCTACACTGATGAGGCTCAAAAAACTTTCACCACAAAAAACAACTGTCATGCATAATAATTATATCATAAAGCTATAAGCGTATTAGGGAATGCGTTTACTTTGAATTTAATTATTTATCAGGCCTTTAGAAATTCTGACCATGTTTTTCTCCTCCAAGGTTAATTTTATTAGAGTTAGCAAAATGAGCAAGTTCAGCAATTGTTATAAAATTGTCTTCCAAGCTATCGCTGCTTTACTATCGTCCATGGTGATCAGTTTACTTAGAATCTTACTGTGTTTCCCATTAAACATCTCTCTCTCTCTCTCTCTCTCTCTCTCTCTCATTCAATTACTCTTTCCTGCATTTTTAACCCAAGGCCTCAGCCTTATTGTTCGCTTTTTATCCTTATAATCTGCTACATTTTTATCTATTTATTTATTTCGCATACCAACCTCACATGGTGATAATTTTAGAATATGCAGTGCTTGGTTTACGTTCAGCCAAGACAAGCTATGTTAAACAACATACCACTCCAAAGCATTGCCTGGGACCAGCCTCAGGATCACTGTATATAATGAACCCGCTTCAGCGCTGTCAGTGTTGGGAGATGAGAAACATTCTCAAACAAACACATAACATAATTAGTTCTTCTTTACATGTGAGAGGTGCTGGGCAGCAGCACCACAAGAGCTTGTTTTAAACTATACACAGCTGCTAGGGAGAACTTTCCATTTATCTTATAGTACAGAACAATATACACTGCCTAGGCCATATGAATGTTCTGTCTGTGGTGGAAGACTCATGCGAGGCTGTATTTTAAACATTCTAAGCCAGTGGGCTTTTTATACCTCAGCAACTGCCACCACACTAATGAACCTTAACATTATTTTGTTTATGAGCTGCTACTTTTTGAGCAGCAAGCAACATTTAATGTGGTTTGTAATTTAACCTATAAAATATAAAATTAAACATACCATGTGTGGCTTTTAACAGGAAATGAATAAAGGAAAATCTAATCTGTAAAGATCTACAATCTGGGCAAATTGGACCCACCATAAGCCACTAAAACAGCGTCAGTGCACTTTGGCATGGATTCTTAAAGTGTATGGAACTGTACTGAAGGGATGAACACCACTCTTCTGAAACTTGTTCTTTCAGTTGGTGTTTTTATGACTGTGGTAGAGAGAGGTGTCAAACATGTCGGCACAAAAACTTTTACAGGTGTTGAAATGGGTTGGGACTATGTGACATCCAGCCTTTTAATGAGCCTTTCATGCCATGTGTTTAAAGACTTTGTGTTTCCAGTAAATATGTTGCATAAATAAAGTTATATAAAATACATTTGTATTTACACCAATCCGCCTCATATTAAGTGTGCCCTCGTTTTGCCACCAAAACAGCGATGTACTGTGTGTTCTACGACATATTTATCAGAACCAGCATTAACTTTTTCAGTAAAGCTTTTTTATTGAATCGGACAACATGGGCCAGCCTTTGCTCCATATGTGCGATTGCCAGTTCACCAGGTATCTTTTCTTGGACCACTTTTGTTAGTTTCTGATAACTATGGACTGGGAACATCCCACAAGATCAGCAGTTTTGAAGTTACTCTGACCCAGTACATTACAGACCCATTTCAATGGTTGATGCCGGAAAATTGGTGACTTTGGCAAGCACCAAATTCTGATGTCTAGACGACTGGGTCAGTGCAACTAAAAAACTACAGCACATTGGATGTTCCCAGTTTACAGTTTTTAAGACCTACCAAAGTGACAGGGTCATGGTTGCACTAATGCATGTGGAAAGAAGGCTGGCTATTGTAGTCCAATCCAGAAGATATACTGCTGAAATTGCTGAAATGGTTAACACTCGTTTTAGTAGAATGGTGTCAGAATACACAGTGCATTAGCATTTTGGTGGCAAGGGGTGGTAGGGGTGGTGGGAGTGGGGGTTGGGTTGGGGGCATACTCAATATTAGGTGGGTGGTAATAATGTAATGGGTGACTGGTATAATTGCAGGGTCTCTTTCCTCTAACAAGTGGATTCTACGATGATAGGAAAACATGCTCTTTAACACTGTTTCTTTTTCTTTTTTGTTCTTTTTGTTGTTTTTTTTCTGTTGGAATGTGTCTACCAGATGCTAAAACACTGCTGATGTGAACAGCTAAATTACATGATTATTTTTTTAAACAGCCATTTTGTCAGGTGTGCCTACCATATATTTATACTTTGTAAGCATACAGTTAATGACTCTAGATCTTTATTTGCTCTACTATAGGTTTTAGCCATTCTATCAAAATAGAAAGGGGCCTTCGTAGACAAACTGCTGAACTAATTTTAGAAACACCTGTCTTTTCATTGGACATTCTGAATTTAGAGATTATATCTTGCCTTTTTCTATACATATTTTCGGTTTTGTGTTGTAGAATGCTTTTCAACACAGTGGATATGTTTTACAAATGCACAATCCCCACAACAGTGTCACACACTAGCAGCCCACAACCATATCAGTTTCACAAATTCTCTGAGAAAAGAGAGGATCATAATATTAAGGATGGAATATATATTACCAGACTGACAATGTACAGTCTCTAGTTGTATATGTACAATGTAAGTTATTTGGCAGATATAGCTGATAATATGGTAAAGATGTGCAGGTCCAAGGTACAAACCTAGGCTACGAAACACAAATCTGTAAAAATAAGAATTTACTACAACGTTATTGAGGTTTAGCAATTAGGAATTAAAGCTTGACTCATTGAAATCTGTTAGTAATCATAATTTTTTAATGTGTCAAGTGTGTCAGCACATTAATGCAAGAAAAATTTCCAGATAACTGCTGAGTGCTGCCGCACGGATGGTACCTTAAAATGACCCATCTACACAATATACACTTGCCTTTCATTTATAGAAAGACAAAAAAAGTGTCTTAGACTTATATTATATTAATTTAAAATGAATTATACTCTCATCTGACCCAGTGCACCTCCTTGACATCTGGAAATGCTTTTAGAGTATGGAAAGGAGCTTCCATTAGAAGCACTGAAAAGTGCAGCCCAAAAACTTTCATCAGCAACCTAGCCATTAACCAGAATGAGTAATTTTTGGTCACTGTAATATATCCCATGGAGGGTATCTTACGCCCATTGGATATGAAAACCTCACAAAGTACATGCTCTAATATTTGTACTTTTAGGAAAGTTGAATTTGTATAAGAGTAATAGAAGATGAATAATTTGTGTCTGGGAGAATCGGAATAGACTGCTTCCCCCTTAATGTACATGGCTATCAATTAAGTAACCTGTGAAGAAGTATCCAGTTTTACTGCACCAGCAGCATAAGCAGACAAAGAGCCCATTCTTTATCCTAGGCAATAGACCAAAGTGATTATTGGAAAGAGAGAGACAGTGAGAGTGTAAGAGAGAGAGAGAGAGAGAGAGAAAGAGGAAGAGGGAGAGAAAACGAAAGGTAAAGAGAGCTCTTGGCGGCACACTACATTCCCAGTGATATTAACCTTCCAGAGAAATCAGTCTGACACAGAAGCTGACAGAGGATCTAAATTACCTTTTGATTGCTGGTGTGGCGGCCTGTTTATATTATCGGTCATCTGGCACAATGTAGCCCCCTGTTCAGTCCCTCTGCAATCGTCAGGCTCTTATTAATTATGGCAAGTGACCTTTGAGCAGGTGATGACAGAGATGAGGGTTAGGGGCCAGACCCAAAGACACACTGCCTGTTTGATGAGCTCCTATGACTAGGCTCTTTTTTTTGTAGAGTCTCTTTCTCTATCTTTCTCTGTTTTCGGTTCTTTGGGGCTGCTGTTATCTCTAACTCACCATCCCCCACACCAGCTCTGTACATATCAGTTGTTTGTCCACTGTAATTTCTCAATAGGTTAGGATACATTTTGTTCTATATGTGTGTGACAGAATTTTGGTTACTCCCTAAAGTGAAAAGATAGAAAACTAAATTTAAAGACTCTATTCCAATTTCAGTGAAAGACCCTACCTACTAATAGGCAAATATATGGAAAAATTCTCAATATTGCTGACAAATGTTGCTGGTGCGCAATCATTATTGTCACCTCTTCACGTTTGGTCGCTGTGCAGATGCCTATTGTGGCAGAAATTTACAGTTACCGGTTTAATTTAATCAACTCTGGTATGGTGGCTAAATTGCTTGACTTTAATGTATTAAAATTTGTTAAATAATTTAAACTCTTTTAACTAGTCAAAATTGTCTGCTGTCGTTTATTTAGTGTGTAAATACACTCCTCTGGATTAGGGGAAAGTGAAGGCGCAGGTGGATCACATCTTATTACAAATGGAATTAATTGGGCTTATTAAACTGTAGTATATATGTAACTATCCAACAACTTGATAAAATCATGAGGAAAGCAAGGTTACATCGAGACATATATAAGCAGACTGACTACAAGCACCGCCACCCTTGATAAGTGGCTCCGATGTGATCTCTGCAGGAAGACAGCCAATTCAATAGTAAAAATCAATCTTAATAAAGACTTTTTTTAAAACAACTTTACTTTTGTAACATAACCTAAATCAAAATGTATAATTTTGTTCAAAATCCAATTTATCATACTTTTGGGGTGTTTTCCAGAAGTTCCAGAGTTTTCCAGCAACACCAAATGGGGTTTCTCAGACCACTAAACACATGAGGTGTATGATAACTATAGTTTCTTTTTTAGCTTTAGATTTAGTTTCAAGTTCTCATGGGTCCGGTCTATTTACAGTGTAGTTTGTGTCACAGCCGAGTGCCTTCAGCATTTTAATTAATTACTGTATTACAAAGGACAATTCTATTCTCATTGCAGATTTAGTCCCCCTTTGATATTATAATAACCTTTACTAGCTTTTGGAGTGTGGATGTGAGGACTTGCCCTTTTAGCCACAAGAACATTTAGTAAGGACAGGCAATGATGTCTAGATGAAGTGGTTTGGTGGACAGATGGCTTTTCCTTTCATGCTAAAAGTGTGTAAGGCCCATGTTTTGTTTGCCAGGCATCCACAAACCTTTGGTCATATACTGTAGTCTATTTAATTCCTTTATGTCACAAATCACAATTCTATTATTCTAGAGTAATAGAATAATTTCTATTATTTTTACCATTAATTTTAGCAACGGTGAGTTTAAATGATAAGCCTGCCAGATGTTTTTGTCTTTTTTTATTTCTTAGAAGTGTAAGTCATAATAATTTCAGTAAAAATTAATATTTAAAAGAACAAAGTATACAAAAGGCATCAGAGATCTTACCAACCAAACTGCAAAGGTTCAGTCCAAAGTCTGCCATTCAACTGGCTGGTATGAAACACTCGTAAGAACAAGAAAGTAATGCAGGTGCAACTCATCGTCCCACTGACCATCCATCACAAATAAATGCAATCAGTCCTCTTTATCAATAAGAACCATATTTGAGCTGGCCGCCCTGCATTTTAGAAGCATTTTTATAATCATACTCTTATCTACATAGTTTATGGTATAATATTTTTATCCATATCTACAAAATTAAATGTTAACAGAAAAGCTATTTGTCTTTGAATCTAATGTTTATGTAATGGTTGTTCTTTTTTCACTCTGACATTAACACAATCAGCTCAAATTGGCTCCTACACCTTTCTTATCCCTCCTGATGTGGGATCAGTTACCACACAAAAAATGGCATTTTATTTGGACTGTTCTTTGGGAATATATTTTATCCTCTGCTCTAACCAAGGTAAATGAGTACATTTGTATATAGAAAAATGAAGATTGCTGAAGTGTCAACCCATCATTAGCAATGAGGCAACTGCTGAATAAAATGTATGCTGTAATTGCAGAGGGGGATTGAAAAGCTTTGAGTGGGTAGACTTGAGTTATAAAGTCGTTGATCACTGAAAGACAGTGTGGTATGTTGGACACTGCTGTGACTTCATGTATTTGAGGGCATACTTGAGTTCCTTGCTCTTTTTGTCCCACTTGTGAATAGCCATGAGCAGTAGCTGTTGGTCCACCTTGCGGCCCATGATGAGGAAACTGCTCCCAAGGTTGTCAAGTTGGGAACAAGGGCAGTTCGCTCCGTTCTTGATGTACAGGGTAAGCTTCTTCATGTCTTTTTTGCGGAGGATCCCCATCTTGAGAACCTTCTTCTTTTTTTGGGCTGCGATAAGCTTGCGGTCACCTTTCTCCTTCTTCACTTCTTTAATCTTCATTTTAAGTGCTAGAGGAGAGATCAAATGATACATTCTTTTAAAAACAAATTACTTCCACTCAATACCATAGAATAATATCAACATGTCATGTCAGTGCCTGTGTGTGTGTGTGTGTGTGTGTGTGTGTGTGTGTGTGTGTGTGTGTGTGTGTGTGTGTGTTGTCTTTACACATTTGAAGAAAAAAGGGGGTAAATCCCCTCATTTCTTATAGGTCTCCCACTGTCTTACTAGTTCCTTTCCTTTTGTACTCTGTCA
This sequence comes from Clarias gariepinus, assembly GCF_024256425.1. Classification (NCBI taxonomy): domain Eukaryota; kingdom Metazoa; phylum Chordata; class Actinopteri; order Siluriformes; family Clariidae; genus Clarias; species Clarias gariepinus. Next base: position 18,357,441 of record NC_071107.1, read on the forward strand.
AGCAGCAAGACGCTTCTCAACAAGCACACAAGAACATCATGCGCTGTCCTATTCAGTAGAATAGTTTACACCTCCCCAGAGGAGCATTATTTAACCATGGATGGCATTAATTGCAGTCACCCGGGACAGGACAGAGAGACGAATGGAAAGTTTCAAAGACAGATGTGAAATATTCCAACAGGGACCCAAATACTTCCCCACCTCTTTCCCTACAATTTTACAAAGCCTAAGCTACTAACCTTAGATGAGAACTAAGGAAAAATGAACTGTCCATGGAAATTATAAAGACTTATGAAGATTCAGATTTTTATGAACTGAAGATGTGCTGTAACTCTTTTATAGTCAATTTCAGACAGCTGTAGTTAGGTGCCATGACATTTTTTTTGTATGTTTTTTGTGATAACTGTGATGAGTTATGCATGTTAAAATCAGTAGCATCTGGGAATATCATCAGCAAGATAACAAACGGTAGACTTAATGATTTAAAGTTAGGGCATTTTATGTAATTTATATATATTAGCACCTGTAGCACTTCACCAGGTTAGCTCAGGTCTCCATAGGGATCTGTAGACCCTTGGAGCATACAGTAAAACTTTTTGGTAGAAATCATTGTTGGCCTTATCATACCAAATTGTCTGCTTATCCTTACCTTTATATACTGTAGCGCTAGCATATTTCAACTTACTGTAGCTCTGCCTTAACACTTTTTTGCTGCTCCATTAGGTAATGATAAATTACAGGCCATGGCAAACCCCACATTTAAAATTAATGCAATCTGTGGCAAAAAATTTATAAAAGTGGGAACTGGGCTCAAGTGTGTGTCTGGATCCTATTCCAGAAACACTTGGTGTGATGTGGAAATACACCAGTGTACACCAGCCATGAGATGCCAGTTCACTGCAGGGCACCAAAAACACACATTCACACCTACAGGCAATGAAGAATAGAGGTACAGTATGTTCTTATTTTATTTTATTTTATTATTTATTTTTGGAGGTGGAAGAAAACAAATGATTTCAAAATTAATTAGTGCAGACCTGAGGAAAAAAATGAAACAAAAACACTCAACACAGACAGTAACCTTAGCTCAGGATCAAACTATAGAGCCTGGAATTGTGAGACAACAATGCTGCTTGTTGTGTCATGCATACTGAATAATTTATAAAATGTTTTTGTGTGTTTAATTTTGATTTTCTAAAAAAAAAAAAAAAAAGTATAAGAAAGGTATAAGAGCATCAAGTGCATCACAGCCTGCTGCATATGGGGCTTAGCAGGCAAATTGTTGATCCGGTTTCCAAATTCCCCAGATCGGAATCCAATCAAACATACATGGGATACACTTCTTGGCATTACTTTGGCAGTAGCATACTTTTATCACAATAGCTAAAAAAAGGCTATAAAAAAGTAATCTTACATCTCAGAGTTATCCTGTGTTTTGAAGTAGCTTACAATCCAGAGATTTATTTTACATAAGTCTTAATTTTTATTCTTGCCCGTCAGCTATAATGCTCAGTGAGTATGAACATATCTGTTCAACATTGTGATGACAAGCTCAACATATGTTTTAAACAAGAGCTGGTGGAAATTGTGGCTGGTTGGTCTGATGAAGCGGGTTGATGAATTCAGGTAGAGAGAGGTATTTACTTTGAGCAGAAACAGGCTGTGTTCCATACATTTGTTTCCTCCAGCAATATAGCAGATGTGCTAATGCCCAAAAACTTGGGCAATTTTATCACTAGAGTATTTTTTATTTTTTTTTGGCAAAAAATGGTATATTTATAGCTACTTTGCAGTCTAGTTCCCTGTAAAAGACAGTAGTAACACATTTTTTAAAGATATAGCAGTCATCTAAAAATTTTATGGAACTAACTGATACTTATGTGAGTGGCAAAGAAGATGCTCATTTAAAGTTTCACACTGTAGCTATCAGGCAAGAAAAAGATGACAAAAAAAAGTTATTTAGGAATAGAATTTTCTGGGATTACCTACATTTAGCCATTTGGCAGACACTCTTATCCAGGGCAACTTACATTTTTATCTCATTACACATCTGAGCAGTTGAGGGTTAAGGGCCTTGCTCAAGGGTCCAACAGTGGCAACTTGGTGGTTGTGGGGTTTGAACCTGGGATCTTCTGAACCGTAGTCTAATGTCTTAACAACTGAGCTACCCCTGTCTTTGTTGATTTACTTCATCTGAGGCACGAGAAAAAAATGTAATTTGTTCCTTATTAACATAAACTACTATGAAAGCCATTTAGAAGATAGTAAAAGTCATTTTGGGTAATCTGACTGACGTACCACTTTACATATAGGCATTTCTGACATCAGTTTTGGGTTCTGTCCAGCACTGAAGTGTGTCTGGTTCAAACATCATACAGTTTTAAATTATTATTTTTTAAACTATGTTTTGATAGCATTTCTAGTTGAAATTAATTTTCTAATAATCAGTAACAATAATTAAACTTACAATCAGTAAATGTTTAGTTGTCCAGACTCTAATATATCTTATTATTTAAAGGGTTAAAACAAGGGGGCAGGGGCTATAGAGGATTTTAGGAAAAATTCAACGTCACCTAGCTTTTGTATCATACATTACAGATCCAAGTCTGTAAAAGAATTTAGTCTTGAAAAGTGGATTTTTATTCAGTTTATCTTTTGTTATAGAATTGGACTGCATTGCAAATTCATAACAGCTTTCCTGACCACTTTTATTTTTAGCCTCATGAATGACTTTGGCAGTCTTTAACTGTTGTAAGGCCTGAAAATGTTCTCTCCATGAGATTTACGGTACGCTAAACAACACCTTCACTGGGCCCTTTCATTGATATTTCTTGCCCATGACAAGCTCTGTCCGACCCTGAATAGTTAGAAAATTGTAAAAGTATTGGAAGGGTTCTGTTTGAGTCACATAATTAGGCTCAAACATCCTACATAAAACAAAAAAGAATGTTGTTCAATGGCCAATTAAGACAGTCGAACAAGTAATTTCCTTTTGGTAATGGCCTTCATAAGAATAATTGTGCTGGCTCACTAGTAACAGAACCTCTGATGTAGTGAATCTTATTTCCTTCTGGGAACTGGAAGCAACACTACAGAAAGCCTTTTTTTAATATATAACATCCAAGTGAACAAATAGACCATGCAGTTATGAAACATAATACTGTACCACATTTCTGTACAGACCACCAAAGAAATATATCAAAATAGCAGTCAAGACATGTTATAATGCTACTACGTAACAGGAAAATGTGAGTAAAGTTTTATTAATAAGGCTTATTTAGAAATAAGTGATTAACTGGGACATTTGCTTGTGAGTAGTCACAAATATTTATTCAAAATGACGGCTGTCTGTTCAAATGTCTGCAAGAATGGTACAGTCAATCCTCCCACTCAAAACACTGGTGCAAGTAATTTGTCATACTTAAACGTGATTATATACAAAAGTAGGTGACTATATCCAAGTGAAACAAATCGCACAGCCAAAGACAACTGACAAAATGAAGCCACTCCATGGCCTTCACTTTAAAAAGGCTTTACTGAACTTTCCTTTAGCCAACTCTGAACAGAGAAATACAGTTTTTAGAGATCCACCTTTACTAGGTCAGGTCCAGTCATTCTGGAGGCTTAAACAGATGTTTAAAACCTTCAGCCACTGTAGCTGAGTGATTTTGGACCTGAATGTAGAACACAGAGTTGCATAATATTTTAATATTTTTACTATTAAATAATAATGATAATAATAATAATAATAGTAATTCTCAGGCTTTTCCCCTTTTATCCTAGAGGTAGCTACATGGGATTTTATATAATACTTTATTATCATTATTTATTTATTATTATTTTTAGTATTATTTATTTGATATTATTGGACCATTTGCTTTTTTTCACATAAAATACTATAAGCAGGAATGCCATTCTTACTAATTTTCCCCTAATGAGAGAAAGCACCAATATCATGAATGCTGATGAATCACAGTGTATGTTTCTCATTCTGGAAAAATGTACAGGTAAACAACTCTTGAACAGTTTTTTCAACAGAGAATTATAACATAAGGGTTTTTTGCAACACTATAGAGTGGATTTTGTGTGTTTGCGTGTGTGTGTGTGTGTGTGTGTGTGTGTGTGTGTGTGTGTGTGTGTGTGTGCGTGACAATATTAGATTCTTACTTACCAAAGTCACTGGCACAGAAATGCTCCATTATTGTGTCAGCTTTCATTTCATTGTCACAGGGTGGACATGCTTTTGAAGCTACCAGGAGAAAAAGGAGGGAAAATTCACATGAATTGATTCTTTTTAAAGATAATGTGACAGTCCTACTTTGTCTATACATTTTCATGATTTGATTAACACAGTGGGTTTATGTCTCTCATGCAGGACAGACACAATATTTGGTCTTGTATAATTCAGCTACAGCATGATCTGGGTCTGCAGTCAGGTTCACAGAAGCGCTAACCACTTTGTAAACACTTTTTGACTTTCTTCTTGTCAGATGCTATTTTCTGTGGGGAGGATACACAGAACAGGAGTCTGGTGCAATGTTTGCCTAGCAATTAAGGTGGTAAAAATGTTTGAATTTAGATATGTGTATATTTTTAGTGTACAGGCATGGGAAGAAAAAAAAAGCTCTGCGACAGAAATGTGCACTTTTTTCCCAGATTTTTTAAGCTACTACTGGGCGACAACTAAAGTCATATGTTTCTTTTACTTTTCAGGTGGGTAAGATAACAAGAGCAAATCTGACAAATGCTAAAATTGAGACAATTGTGTTTGTTAAATCCCAATTAATAATAAATAATTAATAATGCCTTTTAAACAATAGCTCAAATGTATAATGTATTATTTCAGCTATGGCTTTTTACAGACATAGAGTCTGTTGTGCTTTCACAGCAATCCCTGTGTGTGTTTGTGCATTCTAATGGAGTCTCATTTTGTACCGAGAGGCATGTAAAGCGCACCGCTGCTGCTCTCAAAAAGAGAGGCTAAAGGCCAAGGCTAATAGTGCTTAATCCATTGCTTTCAGAATAATAATGTGAGGGAATGCTTCAGGCAACTGGATGCTTGATTTCCTCTGCAGTGAGTCATTTCGGGCTTCTTCCACGAATTTAAGCAGTTTTGTTCCACAAATGAAAGTCAATGTGGTTATAAATTATTTGATGAATGTTAAATTTGTTAAAGTAATGTTCTATATGGACTTCTGGGGTTTAGTTAATAAAGAAGGGCACTAGGCTACTTCGTGCTGTTAAACATACTGCATTATTCATTGTAATAAGTAAAAGACAGTTGACTGTAAATTTCTGTCCTGTAAAAGTTTTCTGTATAGAGTGTTTTCCTATCAACCCTTCATGTTCCAAACAGAAACAAAGAAACTGGATAAAGATTGTCTATTTTCGATGGGCTGTTGAGGATTTGGCGGCCGAGGGGCAGCTAAAAAGACCATCTTTATGACTATTGTAATATCGGCATCTATATTCTGTTCACTGAACACTCATCAAAATTTCAAAAACCCACCTAAGAAAGCAAAAGTGCCTAGGGTTAAGTACTTATACCCCTCCTCCCTCCCTCCTTCCTCCCCTTCTGATTCCTTCTTCCAGGTTGAGAAATGAGGGTCAGAGTTTATCACCCCTGTCACTAGCTCAGCCACTGCAGCAGATAATATAAGGGTTAAAGTTCGGTAGGTTTCATTGCTTGGGTGGTGGCGAGTGGTGGTGGAAGCCCCTCGTAGGCACTAAGCAGCCGAAATTCCACTAAATTCCCTGAAAACTCTAGACAGTGGCTTAGGGTGACACTCGCACAATCTTTTTTCTGACTGAAGAGAAACTGTGGCATTTCACGTAGTGGCTTCACTCTTTCATACACTGTCTGACAGCCACACTTTTGAAACTGCGATGTCTTATTTGACCTGCCGAGTAATTTATTCACGTTTGCTGGGTGGTTTATTGGCAGGCTGCCTTCTTGAAGTAAAGCCAAAGCATTTGCCTGAAGAGCTAGCACTGGGAATTCTGCAAACTGAGTTTCTGTGTGGAGTTGGTGATCGGCTTACATTAGCAGACCATCTCAAGCTGTTTGTAATTGATTCAGCCAAACCTTTAGCATTGTATCCTTTGTGGTTGTTGTATGTGTCTTTAAAAACCCATTATATAAATGATTGCAAGTGATGAAGGCTGAGTAGATCACATTAAAACGTTATTATCCATAACTGCACCAGACCAAGCTAATAATTTATAGTGCTTGTATAAGTGACTTTTACAGTGGTACCTTTTACATTTGATGCATATTATCTGATTTACAGTTCAATTCAGACCATTTTCTTTAACTCAACGCACCCAAAAGCTTCATCACGAACCTATTTTTTAATATGTCACTATGTTTAATTTATTTGTTCATTGTTAGGTTTTGTTTTTCGCATGTAATGCTTCCATTATACAAGGGAATACAGGGCAAACACTTTTACTTTTAAATTCTGAAATCATTATTGTATGGGTTTAGAATATAAAAATTCTAAATTGATGACCTTTTTCGAAAGAACATTACATTGTCAATTACTCTGTCAATCTGGCTTTAGATTTGAGAGAATAAGAATGCCTCACGCTTGAAAAATGTTCTTCTGTTATTGTAATTAATGTCTGAAGCCCCTCACCCACCCACATTGCTCCTTACTGTAGAAACGCCATTTACTATGCATCCATCATTCAGGCATGGTACTCTCCAGATACCTATTCAGGAACTCAGGTCTTGGCTGTGAACTGGCCCCTGAGGATTTCACCTTAGACCAGAGAAGAAACCCCCCTCCACCTTGCTTAGCTCCCTGTGTAATGGAGCTCTCAACAGGCCAGTAAAAGTCCAGAGCCATCCATATTATTTGTGCTCATGTCGCCATGCTATCTTCTTTCTGATCATTATGCCCCTTAAGCAAAACAGACATCAGTGTAAGTGTTTGGCCGTGGTCTGCCTGACTCATTAGGTGTGGCATATTACTCAGTGGTTATATTACTAGCCATCATACCTTTGGACCTTTATCTTGACATATGTAATTACAGAATAACTAAAGGGCCTCACTGCAGAAATATAGCTGAAAGGACACAGGCGTTTATTGGATTACACGAAATTATGTGATCAAAGTCTTAGAGATTTCTGAGATTAACTTTGCAAATAAAGTCAAGCTGCTTATAGCTTGGGTTAGCAGGGGGTCAGACCAGAAGCAGAGTGATGAACAGAATTCCATTTCGCAAAGCAATTACTATGTTATTCTTTCTGGTTGTTATAACACTGGAACAGTTGTATTTTTACCGCATGAAGTAAGTAAGATTGATGCTTTCCCCACTTACAGACTTGCTACATGTTCTTGGCTTTTGTCACTCGGGACACACAGATACACAGTTTGTAAACAAAAAAAAAAGTTAAGTTTGAGGTGATTGGTACAGTCTACATTTAATATAGAGAACATTTAAAAACAGACTGAGCGTCATATATATATATATATATATATATATATATATATATGGAAATGTAAAATTAATACTATCCCTATATTTTATTATTATTATAATTATTATTATTATTATTGTTATTATTATAACCACCTTTGGATATTGTATATTAAACAGATAACCAGTGCTAGCTGAATACTGTCCTGATTATTAATTAATTTAGTTATTTCTTAACAAAAATAAAAAATTTTTTAATAAATAATGAGTTGAAGGCATTTGCATACCAGTTTCTAACAGTACAAGAAAACAGTTCACTGTGTATTTCTTTCATTTTGTCGCTAATTCATTTTCTTTATTTTCATGTTCTCCACATTACCTAAACGTTGACAAAGAACATGCCTTTTTCCTTACACCTGATGATTGCTTAAAACACTACCCTTAGCGGTTCTTTCCCTTTTCTTTCCCACTTTAGCATTCTTTTTTTTTTATGCTTGGTCCTTATATATTCAGTGAAGCTACGTAAAGCATAGTTATTCAGACTAATTAGTGACCCACAGTAATTGGCTCCCCGGCTAATTGTTTGAACAAAAACAAAGAGAGAGAGAGAGAGAAAGGCCAGACACAACAGAAGTTGCCCCTTCACATTCCAAATGAGATTTAACTTTTAGATAGTGAAAGCCCAAAGTACTTTTTGTCTCTCTAAGTGTACAGTGAATTTCCTGCCTTCATATTCTAAAGACACAGTTCACAAAGAGAAAATAAAGAAGGAGTAGGCAGGACTGCCAGTGATTTTCAATTTGTCTAAGATATATAAAAAAAAAAACAAAGAAAGAACACATTTTACCAGTAATCCATCATTCTAAAATGCGACAACTTCTTAATTACTCTGCATTAAGGCAATGTAAATAAATCTAATTTTGAGTTTAACCATAGAAATGTTACTGACATTTTTTATGCGATTGATTTAAATATTACTGTTACATTCTAGAGGCAAAAGATTTTCAGTTTTAATCTTATTAGATATAATGGAACAAAATTAACATTTATTACTCACTGTATTCATTTGTGGTTGTTTTTTGAATTAAATGTTTTGTGTAATTTTATTTTAAAGACATTTTATTTTGTTAAATCATTAACAATTATTAATAACTTGCCTTCATAAAAAAAGTTTTCTATATAAATTCAATCTATAACATGACTCAAAAGGGCTCAGGAACTTAACATATCATCTGTATTTAGAACCTGTCTAATGTTTTGGTTAATTTCTCTGTATATACTAACCACAGCTAAGAACCATTGTATTTATCTGCCCTGCCCTGAAAATGTATTTGAAAAAGAAAAGCAATTTTTCGAACATTTGCTATTCGTACCTGGAGCCTGAGTGGCATGATTCCCGGAAAACTGCATAGGGATGCAGAGATCATTATCAATTGGGAACTTGTCACATTGTAGCATCTCAGGCCAGGGAAAGCCATAGGTCTCCATGACAGGACCACAGCTGTTCCTGACGGCCTCGCACAGAGAGCGGCAGGGGTAAATGGGCCTGTCCAGGCACACCGGGGCAAACAGTGAGCAGAGGAACACCTGTGTGTCTGCATGGCAGCGCTTGGCCAGAAGGGGCACCCAGCTGCCTGCCTGTTGCATCACCTCAGGCATGGTCTCGTGGTCCAGCAGGTTGGGAAGTCGCATCTTTTTGTAGCCAACTGTGTAGCAGAGACGTAGCTCTGCTGGGATGTCCACACACTGTGGCTGCTTGGCATAAAAACGACCGTTGTGGAAGTTGTCGGATTGCCAGCTGTAATAGTCGTACTCCTCCGCCAAGGTGGCCGAACTGAAGAAGACCAGTCCCAGTGCCAAAGTCAGTGAGCTAAACATACACAATTGCCTCTTATGTACAGCCATGCTTCTTGAGATTTACAGTTTATCAAAGTTAGGGGAAAAAGGCCAGCAATACGTTAATCCTTTTTTTATCCTCTTAAATAGATGAACTTGATGATGGATGAATCAACGCAAAGCTTTGCAGTGTAGATTCTGATTCCCTCTTTTGCTTAGTTTTGCAAGGTAGTCTTCCAATAAATCAGTCTCCTGACTTCAGTTATTCAGACGGCTCTTCCCGTAGGGATGATTTGCCTTCCACTGCTCTGCTCTTTTCTAAGCTCTCTAAGATGTATCTTAGGAATATGAAGGAGTGGGTTGCTGGCTTTACCAGTCGACAGCCCCCTAGCAAGCACTTCAAGTCCACTCCACCTCCCACAGTCTTCTCCTGTGCTGACTAAGACCTGCCTCCCCAGACCACAGCCAACTGCTCTGCAGTGGGCGGCACCCTGATTGGACTGGCACTCCCCCATAGCCCACCTCCCCAACACACTTCTACAGGCTGTATGAGCACAAGCCGTGTGTGTGTGTGTATTATATATATATATATATATATATATATATATATATATATATATATATATATGAGAGAGAGAGAGGGAGAGAGAGAGAGAGGTTGAAGTGTGTTTAGCCTTTCGCTCTTTCTTACATATGTATATATACACCCATTTACCTACACAAACATACATACATTCTTCTTCTTCTTAGCTTTCCATTTTTAAGACATTGTGAGAAAAGAGATCCTTTTTTTGCAGAGGCATTGAGATTCAGTGGAGCTACAGGTGGTCAGGGACGTTTGGCCATGCTATTTGAGATATGCTAATGCAAGGCTTAGATGATGTGAATAGAGTCAGGCTTACTCTCTGTCACCTTTTATCAGTGGCACACACACACACACACACACACGCACACACACACACACACACATGCACAGGGGCCCAGCTTTTAGCCTGCAAGCATTTGGCAGCAGGGGGCCTTACAGCCACATTGCAGCCCTTTCCAACCAACCAGTTATTAACAGTTTCTAATATCAGTCTTACTAATAGACCTCACACAAAAAGACTGCAGACTTTCTGTTGTCTTAAAACATTGTTTTTAAAGCACTGTACATCTAATCAACATGTTAAGACTATTACATTTTACCACTAAATCTTAGTTTAAGAAACTAAGCATGGGAAATGTCTTCAGTCTCAAGCTAAGATAACAGAAACCATAAGAGCATATTTTCATTACCTATCACTTTTCTGTACAAGCTCTTTATCATCCATAAGTGTAAAATGCAGAGAATGGTGTTTACTGGGAACTCTTGTTGACTTAATGGTTTACATGGTCCAGTGATAAAGGATTACAGAATGATGCTGTTGAAAGTTCCAGATAGTTTTCCATACTGAGACACAACCACAAAAAGACATGAAATTCAAAACACATTATCTTAGCGGATCACTGTTGGACAACTTCATAAAAGTGAGTTCTCGCTGCACTCTCAGCTGAAGGAAATGGTGCTTGGCCAGCAGTGCATTCTTAGTCCCTCTGCTAGTCACTCCTTCTCACTGATGGAAATTTGCTTTACTGCCCAGATTGTGTCAGAGACTAGTTGAAAAAGTGTCCTCAACCTTTGCCCCCTGAAAAATCAATAATCGAGGCAGCAGTCCTAAATGAGTGCTGCTTATTTCTGAGTAAGGATAACAAATGCTATTAGCGAAAATATTTAGATGAGTTTATTGTCAGAACATGAAGGATTTAAAATATGTAAAATCCTGTGAATCTGTGTGAAATTACGAGGGGAAAACACCACTCTTTTGAACTTAAACAACTTTATCATGTTTATTAGTGTGATTTTATTTCAGCTTTTATCTTAGATTTATGGCATGTTGGTATATCAAGGTGGGTATTAACAAAGTAACCAGGAATTGGTCAAACTAGCAAATACAACTTATTTACTTTTGCTGCGAAAATACAACTAACAAGTCCTCATTAACTTTTAGTCCAAATTCAGGATGAGCAAGTAAGCAAGAGGTGTGTAAGTATAACTTCAAGCTTTTAAAAATGCTTAACACCTAGAGTGCTTGGCGACTGAGAAACAAACTCATTCTCATGCTCAAATGTACATTTTGTGGCAGGAACGCAAGGGGAACAGTAAAAAGGTGAAGAACAGAATAAAAGGTGAGTGTGTGTTTATTTTTACATACAAGCTAACAGATTTTTCCAAGAGGGCAAAAAACAAATAGGGCTATGGTTACAGGGCAAGAACGATGATCCACAAATCAACGCTGCTATTAAAGCTGTTATCTGGCTCCCTGTCAGTTGTATTTATTATACTTTGTTCTTGTTGAAGAGGCTCACATAACTGTTAGTTGAGCTTTTTAAAATAAAACAAAGTACAATAACTGCTTAATAAAACATGTATAAAGTCATCAAATTTATTTTAACCATTGATGATTTTAAAAGTAATGACAGGTAATAAAGCAAATTTTACCATATACTTGATAAACATTAGAACAGGCACTCACAAACATGAAATTCTTCTTTCCAATAGTAGTAGTAGGGGGACCCTCAGGCCCAATCTCTCCTCCCTACTGAGAATGATGTGTTACTATTTTCTAAGGAATCCTACTGATGGTTTTCCCGAAATTCAACCTCGGTGTAAAACATACTGTTTTTCGACTTATGAGGATGCATTTGGCCTCTAGCTCACTCCTTTTTGGTCCAATCAGAAAAGGACATATTACATCAAAGAACACAAAAAACTGTACTGGTAAAAATGATGTCAATCAAAAATTATTAACCCTGTTCAAAACTGGCTCTGAAATTACTGCAAAAATCCCTGTATAGACTATAATGGGGTTATTACAATGGGACGTACACTGATTTAGCAAAAAACTACCTTCGTATCCCTTTTCAGAAAGCACACTTGATTTAGCAAACACCTCCACAAAATACATCTAAACAGAGAGCCAGCTATCCTGCCTTGTTTACCTTTTAAATGGAGAAGATTGGTTTAAGCAGTTTGGAGATATCAAGGGTTGTTTGGGACTTGATAAAAAAAAAAAAAAAAGATTTAAAGGTTCATGCAGCACTCTGGTGTCGGGTTACATTCTCAGGGTGTGAGTCAGTCATGCATGCACAGGTGTTGCTAAGACAACCAGGTGAAACCATAGTCTCTCTCACTCTCTCTGTCTCACTTTCAAAATCAACGGCTGAACAGTTATAGCTTGGTACATTTAAACTGGTTAGCACAACACAATCAGATCTATCATCACAGCTATCCAATCAAAGCCACATGTCAGTTTATATGTGCCTTAAAGTTTAATAATATACAATTCCTCATTGCCCTTTTTGTCTGTCTATAATCTTTTAAATAATTGTATCAGCTGTATAAAATAAGCTATACAAAATAAACAGACCTTCAGCTAAGATGCTGTTGAGTTAAAGATTTTTAGCTGTGTACATTGAAATTAATTCTCAGGAATGTGTCTTCCTTCTACAATAATGACCGCTGGCATGAAGTCATAGGTCACTGCAGCCAACCATCAGTCAATGAAAACAGCTTAAAAACAGAATAGATATTGGAATCCATGCTTTATCAAATCTAAACAAACTATAAAAACCCAAACACAAAAAAAATATCTTAACTAAATATGTACAGTACAATCAGTCCTTACACCATTTTATTTCTGAATAAGTGATGTAATTTAGCACTCAAACTGCACACAGTTGACGCAGTGGTGTTTGTTATGTTAGAGATACCAATAACTCTAAATTTAGCCATTAATGCAATAAACACCACAATCCTCAATTAACACCCAAAGTGTTAACACCCTACAGTGTTTATATAGCGTAGGTCCAGTTGGATTCCAGTGAACTCTTAAGCTCTTGAGCCCCAGGGATTATACAGTCAGCCTGAAAAGTTTAAATATAAAATACACATTTATTCTTCTGTGACACATATAAATATTATGCCTTCACTACTGCACTGTAATAGTCCAAGTGTTGATTTAGCACTTTGAGAATTTTAGCTGTAAGTCCAAACAGACCTATTTGAACACTTTACGGTGTTAATTGAACACTGGGAATTTTGCTGTTTGGATAAATAACATAAACTCATCATAGTTAAATATCGTGAATCATTTCATTCCAGAATTGACCAAATTTTATTTCCAAACCAAATGAAACGTCATTCAACAAAAATGTCTTCACAATCCACCTTTCCCTGAATTCTAACTCCAAAAGATTACTTTCATTAACCATCATAAAAATATATCCATCATAATAGTATGTGTGTGTCTGTGTATGTGTGTGTGTAAATATAAATATATATAATGTAAATATGTAAATTCTATTTAATTTTATTATTTAATTTAATTATGGACTTTTTCTATTAAATATAACTTGATGTTTTTTATTAAATATTATTCTATTAAAATAATTATTTTTCCTGATATTAAATTATCATTCATATTTAAATAGCTAAGCATTTAATTATGGCTATTATATCAATCTTGTTTCAGTTGTTGCCTTTTTCATTTTACATGGACCCCTAAGATAGTTTAAAAAATGTGTTGGATACATATGTAGCAAGCAATATTTTTGCAAGCAATTATAGGATATTTGTAGAATATTTACTTTCTTGGAGTGTTTGGGCTACAGTTTGAAGATCACCACACAAACATGGTAGCCAGGAGTCAGACGTACTTGTGGTCAATGCACTTCACTACAGATTGTGTTTCCTCCAATCATGTTGCAGTTCTTTTTAAAGGCTCTTGAAAAGATCATGGTCATGGAGCAAAATTTAAAGAGACAGATCAGAGAATAGCAAGACCTCAAAGGCAGGAGCCAGTCCAAGGTTGGGGCAGGAAAAGAGCAGGAGGCCTGAGGTGCTGTGTGTCCCTGAAGCCCTAATCTGGATGAGGATGTGAAACTTCCACTGACATGCTTTATGGGAGATTTAAGAGTATTCAGAGAGAATAGCCATAAACTATGTGCAAATACACACCCCAGTAGGTATTTAGTGTCAAGTATTACCTGATATTTTGAGCTAAAGCAAACTCCAAGAGGCATTGTGATAAATATTACACTCACGCTTGAAAAAAGTGCCATTCTGCTACATCTCAGGGCATCTCAGGCTGAGGGAGAACATTTGGCAAGCAGGATTGTGGGGCACTGTGTCAACACTTTCTGCTTAAATTGTGATAACATGAGGATAAAAATAAAATATAATTAACCCCTCTGCTAGCTAATAAATGCAATAGTTTTTGTAATATTCTGTATAATTTTATACAAATAATAATGTTATACCACTATCATTTTCCTAACTTCTGAATTCTTAGGCACCTATAGGCAGCTTCCGTTAGGAGACTATTTTAAAAGTTAGAACAAGCAATTGCTTCCTACTCCTCATAATGCCTAACTAAAAAGAAACAATTTTAAGTAAATTTGCTTGTTTTAAGTAAAATCTATCATAAATGGGTCATTCTTTATTTGTAGTGGCAAGTGGCGTCCCTCTCCTATAAAAGAGTTTTAATAAACTTTAATTACCAATAAATCATAACATGTTTGCATATTTTTATACTGGTAATAGTGCACATTTTTGTTAATAATAATAACATTTATGATTGTTTTAAAATTACATTTTTGTTTTAAAAATACATATTTAATTGATATGAGAGATTACATTTGTAACAATGAAAATAAATTCAACAGTATAAAATTTTTAACACAAAGAAAGTGGTTATATCGTAAATATAGATTTTATTTAAAAAATACATATTTTGTTATATCCAAGAAAAAAAAGTTGTGTCCCCCAAAGTAGTGTCTGTGGTGTTACAGCAATGGAAGTCTTTCCATTAAGAAAAGGGGGAAATCTTTTTGGACTGCTTCCTATGTGTAAAGGTCATTGCAGGTGCTGGTTGATCTTTTTTCCTAAATTAATAAGAAACTGACATTTTAATCAAACAAATACATACTTATTAATATTTCCAAAATGTCCCCTGATCTTGAAATCATCATGATGGCAGTTTCTATTTTAGGAAAGTCTGGATTTAGGCTAATTTGTCTGTGTCTATGTTGTTACTGCCTATGTTATTATTGTCTTTCCTGCTAACAAGACAGACTCTATAGTAACTTTACAAACGATATACATCCAGAAAATGTTCTAATTTTAATAAAAAAACATTCATATCATATTTCATCTCATTATATAATCACATTATAATATATCTCATACTCATCAATTATATCTCTCTTTCAGATATGCCAAGATTAACTGCTGCTGAAAAGCAGTGTCTTCATAGACATCACAGAAATGCAGACCTACATACTTCAAAAGAGATAGCAGACCTATTAAAAAAACATTTAGTGCAAAAAAAACAAAAAAAAACACAGAAAATAGGAGATCTCTCGAAGAGAGAAAAGAGAGCAGCAAGGGAAAAAACTGAAGAATATACAAGGCAGAATACAGGGCAAGACAGAGCAAAAAGTCATATCAGGGCACCTTGACTCCACCAGAAACACCATTAAGTTCAGATAGTCCAAGGCGGATACCCAGCACATCCAGGTCAGGTTTTATGATGATTAAAAGAGATTGTAACTGTAAATCATTTTAATTCACATTATATACTTAACCATAACCATGTGGTTTAAACATATTTTGATGTACTGCAGGCAAAATTCCATGGAAAAAAGAAAATCCACAGAGAGAGAAGGCAATGCTACCGACAACTGAATGAGCTGCGGAAAAAGAGAGGGTCAAACTAATTTATGCATGGCTCATTTGTGGAAAATTGATCAAGAAGAATAAATTACAGGTTTTCTGCAAAAACCCAATTGGCTTTTCATATAAAAGGTGGAAAACATGTGGGAGAGAACTTGATTTCATAAGACAGAAGAATATAAGCTTTTAAGGTCTAAGGATCACTGTCAAACTATTTCAAACATTTTTTTCTCTGAATGTTGTTTTATCAGAGTATATGCTTCTTGTAATCCTATTCATGGTTAATTTTATCTTGCTCAATAAACTTTAATTGTTAAACCTTTTATGCGATGTGAAGTCTGTGGTGTTATATTACGTCTGTGGTGTTACTTTAAAATGTATCTGGAATTTCTATCCTTCAGAGGCATTTAATCTTATAATTTAATGTCTTAGACTGTAAAATGGTTTTAATCTTTTAGAATAAAGACTATAAAGGTACCACAGTCCATTTTTCCTGTCTTTTTTATGTATTAAAAAAAAACTTTTATCCTTTGGGAGGACCCAAGTTGTACAATTAAACATTTCTTTTAAAATACTGAAATCTAAATGATTAAGAAAACTAAATGATTCAAATAATTTATTAATTTATTAATTATTACCTATTTTGGAACAAACCAAAATTTTACTACAAATATTGGTAACACCATATACAATTGGTTATGTAACCAGTGTAAAATATTTTAATTGCTAAAAAATATATAAAATCATTAAATATACAGTAATAATGATAAAAAAAATCTAAATGTTCTTAAACATCTATTTAAATGGAAACAGCATATTAAACTATTTTAAAATGCATAGCAATAAAAAATTGAAAGCAAACAAAAACATGTATTTTTACAGATAAATAAGTTAAATTTAAAAATAATAAAGCAATAAATAAATGCCTCTTGCCACCTCGACTGAAGAATGACCTAAATAATTTATGCATGGGCATTTGATGTTTTCATTTATCTTAGACATAAATTTCACCTTTTATCAGAGGTTTATGAACAATATATTAAATCCACTGGTGCTTGACTTTATGTAGAGGAGAATTTTGTTTAGTTTGAGGGAATTAAAATGACCTGCTTTGAATTTCTTGTAGATTAAAATACAACACAGGAATTAAGCATCAGTAAACGAACACAGCGTCCTTAGCCGCAAATCAGCAACAGACCAGAAACAAAACTGGGATCCAGGCAACTGCAGGCTATCCCTCAACATTTCTGCGTTAGCCTGCAGAGAGTGAACACTGCTTCCCTCTCATTTCCTTTTTTCGCCGTGGTCTATGAAGTAGGCCTGGGCTTTGTTGCCATATTAATTTGTCACAGTAAAGCTTCTTTGTTTTGATAAAAAGTCAAGTGAGACAAGCTTTAGAAATTACAAATATGAATTCCTGATTATGAATAGAATTAAATGCATCTGGAATAACAAAAATATGGGTAACAGAAAAGATATTCCGGTGTGTTAGAAATAAAATCTGGTGATATCTTTGTATGATGACAATCTATTTTTGTCAGCTTAAACAGCATAACAAATACATTCTCTCTCTCTCTCTCCTTGGTTAAATGGTCCTGTTCCTCACATTAGTTTCCAGACTTTTGGTGTAATAACATTTGCTCAGCTTGTGCTGTGCATTCAACAACATGCCTCTATTTTGTTTAAAAAGACTAAAAACACACAAGATTTCTTTTCACCTACTTGAGATGCTTTCCAACAGAGAGCACAGTGTCAAAACACAAGAGCAATGACACAGTGCATTACAGTACATATGGCGTAATGGATACTCTCCTCCTATTCATAATGATAAATCGCGCAATATCTCTTTATTTGTGCGGTTGGTTCCAAGTTATAAAACAAACTCTAAGCTTCATCATGTCATATTTTTGATGGTTAGTTGCATGATTCATTTTTCTGGCTTTTGTGACTCCTTCTTGGTCATGTTTAAATATAATAATTCATACATAAAAACATAAACAAGATGAGGTCATCTGTATGAGATCAATGTTATCAATAAGGGTCTTGTTGTAAGCAGGTAAGAAAAATGAGCAGGATGACAAAAAATATACAGTATCATCACAAATCTTTAAAACATTTGTATGATATAATGGCAATATGTATCATGAAGGTGACTCCAGGACAGACAGCACTCAACTTTTTTCTTTGGGGTCATCTGAAGGCAGAGGTCTAATTGGCCCAGAACATCTGTTGATGTACTGTAACAACATCAGATCTGATACATTAAGTAATGCCTAGTTAAGAAATGTTCAATAATGAATGTATTGATTTAGATAAAATAGTAAATTAACATTACAGGTTAAAAAACAAAAACACATTAGAAACATCTGATTCCATTCAATTGCTGCTTCCATGGAATACCACTATACAAATGACATCTTGTACATACAGTTTATATATGAAACTATTTGATATACAGTATTACATGGTCACATTGACCAGCCCTATAATGGGTAATTAGAACCTTAAACTATTTCACAACAGAATGTAATCTCCTTTATCTGGGATTGAGTCCTATAAATTGATCATTGTTTTCTTTTCCTGTCAGTTTCGATTACTTCAGGGTTAAGTAGCAGTAAGGACTAACAATGCATAATTTGCCCGAATCTCATCAGAGACCCTGAGCCTCAATACAATGTCACTTTTATCCGTTCCCTCTGTATCTGGTCCCATGGCTGGAGGTAAAGTAGAGAGAATTTGCAGCGTAAGAAGCCAGGAAGCTGGGAATGAATCTAAGTAAAAACCGTGCCTTGGCTTCGGATTTAAGGCTTTGCATGCAGTGATTACCATAACCCTTCTAAGGGTCAAACCAGGCCTGATGCAGAGGAGTCAAACTCCATCTCCCACATAAACCAGAAGATGGATGTTACGACCTTTGATGGAAGTTTTTTGTCTAGGAATTTAAAAAGGAGTAACATTGAGATGACCAGAGGAAAAAGCTTAGCATGTGGCAAGAGAAACATGAGACACTCAAATTAGCGCCGCAAAAGGTTTATTGCTCCCATTAAATGAATATTAACAAACATTGAAAACACAAATAATAAACAACAATAAATTAGATAATCAAGACAAACGGGAGAGGGAACGAGAAGTGGCGCTACAAACTCAAAGAAATAAACATAACAAAAAGAATCCCCACTATCTCCTCCCAATCCTCTAAATAAACAAACAAAAATGTGAAACAAAAGGTCTTCAGCGCAAATGCGCCCTGAACTTACTCTAACTAAAAACACAAAAGTACATATTTAGCGCACTTCGCTATACTAGTGTGTCTAATACATAAAGAAAACTCCTACGTGCAAGGTATGTATGTCACGTGACTTACTAGGCTGTTCCACGTCTCCGTTGTCTGAAAGACGGCTGTTAGTTTAAGTGGAGCTTAAGCGGGCTAAAAGTATCGAAAGCACTCATTTAACAGGAACACCGATGTCACCAGAGACAACGTTATACAGATCATTTTTAACCACAAGCGATTAAAGTAGTAGCAGAAACGGATAAAATAACACAACGCAACACACGCAACACAACAGCGACACGCCAAGTCAAGCAGCCTCCATCTTCCCGTTGCCGCTTCCGTTTTAAGGCATCAGAACAGATCACCATTGGCGGAGACCACACGACGTCACAAGTGACCAACGATGATTGACAGGGAGAACCACCAATAGTGTCCTGAAGTAGGCGGCACCTAGAAGCGCTAAAAAGAACATAGAACACACACACAAGGGAAAAACAGTGTACGGTTCGTAACACTCCCCCACTTAAGAATAAACTCTTTTGGAAAAAACAAAAAAGTTTATACTCTTGAAAGAGCATCCGCTAAGACATTTTCAACGCCCCTCTTGTGTCTGATATCTAAATTGTAACTCTGCAGAAAGAGTGACCAGCGCGTCAATCTCTGATTATGATTGTACAACTTTGAAAGAAATGTCAAAGGACTGTGATCCGTAAAAACTACCAAAGGTTGCACACTACATCCAACATAAACCTCAAAATGCTGTAATGCAAAAATTAGAGCAAGCGTCTCCTTTTCAATGACTGAATAGTTTAACTGATTCTTGTTAAACTTCCTAGAGAAATAACTTACTGGATGAGCTATACCCTGCTCATCATCCTGTAATAAGACAGCACCAGCCCCAACATTACTTGCATCCACCTCAAGCTTAAATGGACGTTCTAAATCAGGAGCTGCAAGAACAGGTGAACTACTTAATAGTGTTTTCACACTCTCAAATGCATATTGGCACTCTGTATTCCACACAAAAGCAGTAGAAGGACTTAAAAGTGAAGTTAAAGGATTAACCACAGACGAAAAATTTCTGCAGAAGCTGCGGTAATATCCAGCCATTCCGAGAAACCTTCGGAGTTCACGTCGGGTTGTGGGAACTGGGAACTTCGATATAGCCTCAACTTTCGCTTCAACTGGTCGAACTTGACCATGCCCTACCTCTTTCCCCAAATACCTCACCTTAGCTTGACCAAACTCACACTTGGCCAAGTTAAGGGTCAAGGAAGCACTCGCAAAACGCTCAAACACAGCACGTAATGACTTTATGTGTTCAACCCAATCCCTGGAATAAACAACAACATCATCCAAATAAGCACTACAATTAGGAATGCCAGCTAAAACAGTGTTTACCAACCTCTGAAAGGTAGCAGGCGCGTTTCGGAGTCCGAACGCCATGGCCGTATATTGTGCAAACGAATCTGGAGTGATAAAAGCAGCAATGTCAGAAGCTCTGGGTGTAAGTGGTACTTGCCAGTAGCCTTTAAGCATATCTAACTTACTCACAAACTTTGCATATCCCACATTATCTACGCAATCCTCCATCCTAGGAAGTGGATAGTTATCAGGAACCGTAAGTGAATTTACTTTTCTAAAATCGGTGCAAAACCTAAAAGAACCATCTGGTTTCGGTACCAAAATACATGGAGAGCTCCATGGACTAGAGCTAGGCTTAGCAAGATTGTTCCTCAACAAGTACTCAACTTCTTGTCGCATAACTGAACGCTTAACCGAATTCACTCTGTATGCATGCTGTCGGATTGGTCTAGCATCTTTAACATCAATATCATGCTGAATGACATTAGTTAGCACAGGTACGTCTTTGAACAGACACTCAAATTCAGAAATGAGCCTCACCATATCACTCTTCTGATCAATAGACAAATTCGTTAAATGTGAATCAAGATCTTTCAACATTTCAGAATTGCACAACCTCACCGTCGTCTGAGAAATATTCTGAAACATTACCCCGTCTTCTTCAGCATCAGTAATGGGCTTTTCCGTCACGACCGCAACAGAAACAACAGCAGTGTCTGGAACTCTGTCATTCACATCAGTTGGTGATCTCGAATGATAAAATTTCAGCATGTTTACATGACAAACGCGAGTTTTTCGTTTTCGATCAGGAGTACAAATAACATAGTTAGTTTCATTTAATTTCTCCTTCACCACATAAGGGCCGAAAAATCGAGTTGACAGTGAAGAACCCGGAATAGGCAAGAAAACCAGAACTGAGTCACCAGGCTTAAAAGATCGTGTAACAGCCTTTTTGTCAAATGTTCGTTTCATGCCTTTTTGCGCATCGGCAAGAGACTCTCTTGCGACTGAGCAAGCTGTATGCAACCGCTTCCGAAACTTCATTACGTACTCCAGTACATTCGTTTGTAAACTGTCTTTTTCCAAAATTTGGTCCTTTAAAACTTTCAATGGACCACGAACCTGGTGTCCGAAAACTAGTTCAGCTGGACTAAAACCCAGCGACTCTTGAACGCTTTCTCTGATAGCAAACATCAGCATGGGAATGCCATCATCCCACTCATTACCAGTCTGCATGCAATATTTTCGCAACATCGACTTTAACGTTTGGTGAAAACGTTCCAGGGCGCCTTGGCTTTCTGGATGGAACGCAGTGGAAGTACGATGTGTAATTCCTAAAATCTGCATGACTTGATTAAAAAGCTTGGACGTAAAATTTGTGCCCTGGTCGCTTTGCACCACTTTAGGCAAACCAAATGTCGAGAAAAACTTAACTAGTGTCTTAAGAACAACGGGTGTAGTGATTTTTCTTAAAGGAATTGCTTCAGGAAATCGGGTGGCTAGACACATCACTGTTAGTAGAAACTGATTACCACTTTTTGACTTTTTTAAAGGACCTACGCAGTCAATGAGGACATGTTCGAATGGTTCACCAAGAACAGGTATTGGATTTAACGGCGCTGGGGGAACAACTTGATTTGGCTTTCCCGCAATTTGACATACGTTACAAGATCGACAATAGAGCGTTACATCAGTTTTTAGTCCAGGCCAGAAAAGTGTTTTAAAATCCGGCTGTAAGTTTTTCTTATGCCCAAATGACCCGACAGTGGATGATCATGAGCCAAGCACAACACATGTGGGCGATATGGGACAGGAACCACAACCTGATAAAAACATCCCATTCGGCTTGGTCAGGTGATGAACCCCACTTACGTATCAACACGTCATTTTCTAAAATATAGGCGCTTTGTTTTGTCTTAGCCAAATCGTGCGGAATTACAGATTTAAAAAGTGTAGTCAAAGTTTCATCTTTTTTCTGTGCAGTGATTAATTCGTCCCGTGTGATTTTTAAAATCAACGAATTCGTGTCATTTAAATAAGAATTTTTCACCCTTTCCGGTTTCTTTTTCTCACAGTCCAAATTTTCCTCTCCGTCTATGACAGAAGAAAAGAAAGTGTCATTCAAAGCAATCTCTTTATGCGACTGTGCACGAGTAACAGCACAGGCAGGAAAAACATGAGGATACGCTTTACCAACCTCATCAGATGCACATTCTGTCGGTTTGTCCAGAACCTCCAATAATGGCATCACTTTCCCTCCGGCTAAATCATTGCCTAGGATTAAATCTACGCCTTTCATCGGCAGCGAAGTACAAACTGCAACACGGACAAATCCAGAGCACAAGTCACTTTTCAAATGCAGATTATGCAAGGGCCTTTTTACACATCCCATTTCAATTCCTTGCACTAATACGCTGGAATGACATGAAGTCTTATCAGAAAATTTCATTGCACTTTCAACAATAAAACTTTGCATAGAACCTGTGTCACGAAGCATTGTGATCTCTTTTTGATCTTCATCACGACCAGTCAAAGAAATTAACCCCTTAAGAATAAAAGGACGGAACGTTTTATCCACATCCACTTTGGAGCATACAGCTGTAGTCTGTTTACACGTCTTTACAAAACCTACCGGCTTAGCTTGCGAGTTTTGTTTTCGTTTAAGTCGGGGACAATCCACCACAACGTGTCCTTTCTTGTGACAATAAAAACAGTCACGATCCTCACTAACTCTAGGTGCATTGCTTTTCGAACGCACAAATTGTGTGTTAGATAAAGATAAAACAGCGGGTGTATTTTCCATACGTGAATGAACAAAGACATTTTTGTGGGTTAAAATGAATTCATCAGCTAAAACAGCAGCCTGTGATAAAGAGTTTACCTTTTGTTCGTTTAGGTAAACAACCACTTTCTCTGGCAAGCAATTCTTAAATTCTTCCAGGAGAACCAGCTCACGCAACGAATTAAAATCTGCAACATTGTTAGCTACACACCACTTATCAAAAGCGTGCCCTTCTCTCTAGCAAATTCCACAAAAGTTTGATTAGAAGTTTTTCTGAGCGACCTAAACTTCTGTCTGTATGCCTCTGGAACTAGTTCATATGCACGAAGTATCGCTGATTTGACTGAATCATACTTCAAACTTTCATCAAGTGACAAAGTGGAGTACACCTCTAAAGCTTTCCCCACAAGTTTACTCTGCAGTAACAGAGACCAGAATTCGAGTGGCCAATGCAAAGAAGTCGCAATCCGTTCAAACGCATTAAAATACGAGTCAACTTCTGATTCTCGGAATTGTGGAACAAGAGCAATGTGCTTACTCACGTCAAAATTGGGACGAGGTGAGATCGACACTGAAGGAACATTTGAAGGAGAAGATGGATCTGGCTGATTAGCCTCCGCAGCCTTCTTTGAAACCTCCAATTCGAGCTGGCGCAGCCTCACTTGCGTCTCAGCCTCGATTTCAAGTTTGCGTATCTGCAAACGTAGATCAAGTTCAGCCCGACGGGTGTGCTCTTGGGAATCATAATATAGACGTGCCAAACGAACTTTCAGCCGCGCATCGTCTCGTGAACCCACAGAAAGCGGAGAGAACGGTTCAAAGGGTGGCAGTCCAATCCCAGCATCTGCAACGGCCTCCACCCCTGCATCTGCCTCAGTTCTGCCACTACATACGTTCTCATCTCCTAATCCAAAAGGAGCAAACACCTCATCACCAGGTTTTTGCCGATCAGCCGCCTCCTCCATTTCAACAGTTGGCGTGAGAAGTACATTAAGCTCGAGTAACTGGTCTGTTATCTTTTGCTTAATTTCAGCTTTACGATCCTGCTTATTAATCATCAATTTAAAATGATCAGCCACCAAAAACAGGTCCTGTTTCCGACAAACGTTAAGCAGCTCCAAAGACGGACTCTTAACAAATTCCTCTAAACTGAACATTTTTTTAAAATGATGTGTCACGTGCTCAAAGTGCTACAAAAAACTGCTACTGTACTTACTATGACACCCTACTAACCAGTCAACCAATTCTATTGCCACTACCGTAGCTATATCCTCGGTCATTTTAGTTTACCTCCCAAGGGTTTAACAATCCATCCGGTAATATCTATCCCAAAATTATTAAAAAATCCCGGATGAGCCCCCATTAAATGTTACGACCTTTGATGGAAGTTTTTTGTCTAGGAATTTAAAAAGGAGTAACATTGAGATGACCAGAGGAAAAAGCTTAGCATGTGGCAAGAGAAACATGAGACACTCAAATTAGCGCCGCAAAAGGTTTATTGCTCCCATTAAATGAATATTAACAAACATTGAAAACACAAATAATAAACAACAATAAATTAGATAATCAAGACAAACGGGAGAGGGAACGAGAAGTGGCGCTACAAACTCAAAGAAATAAACATAACAAAAAGAATCCCCACTATCTCCTCCCAATCCTCTAAATAAACAAACAAAAATGTGAAACAAAAGGTCTTCAGCGCAAATGCGCCCTGAACTTACTCTAACTAAAAACACAAAAGTACATATTTAGCGCACTTCGCTATACTAGTGTGTCTAATACATAAAGAAAACTCCTACGTGCAAGGTATGTATGTCACGTGACTTACTAGGCTGTTCCACGTCTCCGTTGTCTGAAAGACGGCTGTTAGTTTAAGTGGAGCTTAAGCGGGCTAAAAGTATCGAAAGCACTCATTTAACAGGAACACCGATGTCACCAGAGACAACGTTATACAGATCATTTTTAACCACAAGCGATTAAAGTAGTAGCAGAAACGGATAAAATAACACAACGCAACACACGCAACACAACAGCGACACGCCAAGTCAAGCAGCCTCCATCTTCCCGTTGCCGCTTCCGTTTTAAGGCATCAGAACAGATCACCATTGGCGGAGACCACACGACGTCACAAGTGACCAACGATGATTGACAGGGAGAACCACCAATAGTGTCCTGAAGTAGGCGGCACCTAGAAGCGCTAAAAAGAACATAGAACACACACACAAGGGAAAAACAGTGTACGGTTCGTAACAATGGAATTGCAGTGAAGAGATTTGGCTATAGGATAATCAGCAGAAATGGCTGGTCATGATATTTGATTGGAGAGCTAAAATCTAATATTCGTTAACTGCATGACAAGTAAGATAACAGTGGCGAGAATGCATTTTATCACAATGTTTCATCATAATAAGGATGATGTGGGGCAATTTATTACACAAGCTTAATGACAGATATGAAGCTGGAAATTTCTTTCTTCTTTTTTTGGACCTATTTTTGTGGAAGGCTGTGTGTAATGGACAGGAGTCAAAAGGAGTGTGAAAAAGAGATTTATTTACAATTTCCAATATGGAATCTAAAATATGTTTAAACAAGAGCAATAGTCAAATAGAAATAAATAAATTAATTAATAAATTTGATATAAAGCAAACCCAAAGATGAATCAAAGAACAGTGAGCAAAGCACAAAAGTACAAAGCAAAAAATTTATGTCAGTGTTAAAATTGGCTTTGGACTTTGGACTGTAATCGAATATTTAAACTGGTTTTATATAGACTGTAACCAGAAGATTTTGTTGATGGCTGGTAAACTATAAATGTAGTTCTCTACAATAATTTAATTATGCCAATTAAATGTAAAATATGTGCACATATGTTTTACTCTAACAGGGTACAAAGTGCCTAAAGACAGAATAAAAAATGTGTTGTTTATTTAACTGTCCTGGCGGCAGCCTCATTTCCTCTCTTCAGTTTCAACTATTCAGCAATACCAGTGTACTAATCACCGTCCTGATCATCTGCCATCATCTGCACCGTTTCTCACTGGTTCATGCCTTAAATTAGACATCGCCTTAAGTTATGATTGGATGATTCATAGGTCACTGTGTGGCTTATACAAAAACATTCCTCTGAAAAGGCTCAGGTACAGGTCCTGGACTGAAAAAGAGACAAAAACTTGCCGAAAAAGAAAGCCAAAAAGTCAGGATGTTCAGGAAGCCTGGAGAACTATGACTCAAATCTACAATAAATATAAGACAGTCTGGCCTTTTGGAAGCAAAATATGAAAAAGCAAGAGGTGGCTCAAGACTTTTGTACAGTACTTTAAAGCTTTTTAAATAATAATAATGATGTGTTTGTATATGTCAGTGAAATAGTGTGAAAAATATACTTCCAAAATGAAGATCAAATCCAAGGAGTATTTCACTCTATCTCACTCTGTTTTACTCGGTTTTACTAACTAACCATCTGTTGTAATCAACCCTGAGCTACAAAAAAAAAAAAAAAAGCCCAGACCTTCTATAGTATTGTCCAGTATGCAGGACATTTTGAGTATTTTTCCTACAACCACTGGAGGTGCTGTTGAACTTTGTTTTATAAAACTTCAACTTTGTAGTGGCCATCGTGAAAGGCAAGATTTTCCAATAATAATAATAATAATAATGCATTCAGTGCTCATTTGTATGATTAAGTATTGATCTTGCAACATTGTCTCTTTTAACTACACCCACTCACAAAACTGAGCACAAAGTTCAGCAAACATTTTAGTATATCTTCTCAAAGGACGTTACTAGAAATGAAACTTGGACATATTTTAGATTAATCAATGTTCAGCTTTATAACAGTATAGACTTATTGTCCTTGGGGGAAAAAATCATTAAAAAAGCCATTACTGTCAAAATAGCTTGCAACAAAAGTAAGTACACCCTAAGTGATACCAGTGGCCAAGTATGTGTCCAGACCTGAACCCTATTGAGCACCTGTGGGGCATCCTCATCCTCTGGTGAATTCATTACACAGGAGGATTAAGGCCATGGTGGATTACAATGGTGCTCGCACAAATTACTCACACTTTGGACACAGTTTTGACATGTTCCACAGTTTTGCACATGTACTCCTTTTTAGATCCCTGTTATTTAGACAATAAAGTCTGCATGTTAATGACAGTAAATCTGTAGTGCTATACAAGCTGCACATTGACTACTCTAAAGTATATCCAATTTTCATTTCTATAGTATTGTCCCTTGAGAACATATAATAAAAAGGTTACTAAAGTGTGAGAGGTGTACTCACCTTTCTGAGGGTATTTTGTGAGATACGGTAATGGTGGTGAAATGTGTGAGAGATGGTCTACATACATCCACATCTACATACTTCACTGTTTCCCTCCACATTGCTAGGCAATGTCCCTACACAGCAGGTTGCTGCATGAAGCAAAATGCAAGTCCTGTTCAGGACTGCTTTACATCCCAGGTCAACTCAATAAAGGTTTATTCAGTCATGACAAAATCCAGTCCGAGGACATGGAACAGAATGAGACATCAATATGTGAACCCAGTTGTGTAATTTCAGAGCATGCTTTCACAGTACATTTTATCAGTCACAGCTGCCGTGTAATCATGTCTGCTGAGGTCAGAGCACATTGAGGAGAAATGAAATGAGACCTGTGTTCAGAGCACATTTTCTTCAGCAGCGGCAGGAAACTGGACTCGAACCAAACCATGATAATAGCTCTAATATGCATTTTTCTGATGACTAGTACGCAGAAGACTGAAAGGCTTATTGATAAAAAAAAATGAAGGGTTTTTTCCCCTAAGACTGGCTGAAATAGCCAGGTGGCCCACCTGAATTTTATACAGCAACATTTCTGCAGAAAGTGTCCTGGTCTATGGGAGTGTGTAAGGGAGATGTGTGAACTATCCTTTTCCTTTTTAAAAATGCAGGACTCTCCAAAAGCAGCAACAAGATGTGAATAGCGGTGGCTGCTATATGAGCTGCACAGACACACGCACTGGAGAGTGAGGTTACTAAACCACCAGAGCAAACAAATCTAGAACAATATTTAACATGTAATATAAACCAGTACATTTTGGGCATCACATATGATCTTGTGCAATGTCTGGCTGAATGGATTATCAGCATTCTCTTTTTCCTTTTAGGCCTGAGAAAACTGAGAGGTGTTTTAAAATGACAAAATATTTTAGTTAAAGATAAATAAATATAGGGAATCTGATATTGTAATAGGAATATGGCATGTTGGACTTTAGACATGTATTCAACAACTTAACAGATATTTTATATAACCAGGTCTGAAATTTATAACACCAAATACAAAATGTAACTTATAATTGCTTGAAAAAGTTTGAAATCGCTATACCCCTCTAAATAAATAAATAAATAAATAAGGCATCAGAAGTTATCTTGCCAATGAACCAGCAGGTGTATATGAAGTTCTGGTGAGTTTTCTGGTCATAATGAAGCATGGTAACAACTATTTTTAATCATTTACTAATACTTATTTTGAAAGTATGCTTATCTTATCAAAAAATCTTGCCATATCATCAAAAACTGTTCGCAGTTGGGAAAATGTTAACCCATCTGTTGCCCTCAATCTAATGATTTAGGTACTGCAAAGTCATAACTTCATGACACAGAGGCCGTGGGATAAAACTAAGCAGAGAAGATCAAACATTCTGTTTACTGCCATTGCAATGAGTGAGTCCTCTGCCTTAAATTTTTATCTCTTCTTACCCCATTTTGTGGGCACATTACATTTTATTACCTGACACTGATGACCTGATGCCCTCACTATGCTACAACTGATAAATTTAAATTAGACACATTATAATCCTCTAAGACATATATTGATAGATTCTTATCTGCGGAACAGCTCAGGAGGCCAAATTTGTTGTTGTGGGTGGGCGTTGTTGAGAAATAGATATCATATCATTCAAATGCTCAGCTTACGATGGAACCAAAGGATTTGTATGCAGTGAAGAGGAAATTCTGAAATACCATGTCTGTATATATTAAATATTGATTAAAGAATTTGCTTTATATTAAATAAAATAAACATTTTAAGCATTACCAACTAATAATAATAATAATAATAATAATAATAATAAACAATCATAATCATATAATAATAATAATAATAATAATAATAATAATAATAATAATAATGACCTATCTATGTGTGTTTGAATTCATTACAATTAAAAGGCAAATTTCAGCTTCATATGAAGTGAATAATATAATCATAATATTGTGAATTATCCTATAAATAACAAGAAAAAAGCATGATTCCATTATTTTTTAAATTGTTCCCATTTGTTTATGCACCTAATAATCTGACCAACAATAAATTAAATTAAATAAATAAATAAATAAATAAATAAATATTAATAATATGGTTGGCAATTGAATTCATTCCTCATGCTCCTACTGTAGAACTCTTGTACAGTTTGAGGCCTGGAATATGCCTGTTCCATCAGAGAAGTACAAAATGCATTGACATAATACCCTAATCATTCAGTACATTCAGGTCACCAACTGAAGCCTTTTTTTTCCAGTTAGTCTCACTAACAAGTGTTTTTTACAGCCACATAACAGTTTATTACCAATCCTGTTTGCTCTCATCACATTGTGATGAACAGAAGCTGTCTGTTCAACACTATCCTTTCAGGTTTTAATAAAACTTTGGACAGATCTTAACCCAATTCCAGCAGAAATGTCAGCAGTCCCCTTAATTATTTCTGGTCATCTTTAATTGAACTTGTGCTCAACCAGTACAAGTAATAAATACTGTGTACTGTTTTATTTTGGGATTAATTCATTACCTAATTGGTTGATAATTGTAATTGTGATTGTAATTGGTTACATTCCAGATCTCACCCACTAGCCAGCACGTATTTGTTATACTGGGTGTAAAGGTTAATGCATGCTTTCTTTAAGTCATACAAATGGTTGTTGTTTTTAACTAATGCTAATGTTGGGTAACACACTCATAGGAAATAACTTTTTATCATCTTCCACATACATGGCTAGTTACTGTAAAAAAAAAAAAAAAAAAAAAAAAAAAAAAGATAAAAATGAATGCATAACAACTTTTCAGTAGGATTAAGTTCCAGCCCCAGGCCAGTTATAGTCATTCCTTTCCTCATGTCTAATGTGCTCCTCTTCAATGCAGATGCTTGCAATGTGCTGTCCAAGTGAACATAATGCTAGTTTGAAACATAGTCAAGACAAAGTATTTTAAAAAGCATTATTCTGTTGGCTTGCTGATCTGCTATACAAGAAAAGTCACAACAGATCTGTCTCAAGCTTGTAAAAAAATACAGTTAGCTTTCTCCAGTCCTCTCCTGACACTTTCTCAGTGTTTTAAGCTCCAATAATCATTCACTCTTAATCAAATCCAAATCTACTTTATTGGCTCCATTATCTGTACTCACCACACACATACTTGTAAAAGGAAGATCTCATCTGAACATAAATTATTACACATGATAGGAGTTTGGCTGTTTTGCTTCTCCTCTCATCCTTATGAGTCCTTCTTTGAAAGTAATGACAGCAAGGGCCTTGCACCACCCGTTATGCAGTCACTGAGTTCATCCACCCCACGTCTGGAATAAGACAGCCATCGTTTTGCCTTTTTTTCTTGGTTCCTTTCCAGGATGTGCTAGCGCTTAAAAAAAGGTCTGTCATTCTTTTCATATCCTGGGTTGTACATTTGATTAGATTATAAGCCTGGTTAAGATCAGCTCAGAACACGGTCCCACACCAGGTTTTCATTGCGCTCTCAAACTCATAAAACCTCTTTTATTGGCAATTTAATTTAACATATAAAATTTTGCCACTTAAAAGGCAGGCATCGCATAAATCGGATGGGAAATTCGAAAATAAGCAACAATCACCTGTTTACTTTTGGATTGATATGTCTTAATGCAACAGGGACTCTAGTGAAAAAGACCAACAGAACATGAAGAGCAATTCCTGGCTTTGATTTCCTGGTCTCCAGATTTTAGTCCTTGTACCTGATAATTCACATCAATCAAATGGAAAGGTTTACCTTCAAAGGCACCACTCCTCATACCCTACTAGCTCTCCAGCAACTGTTTTACAAGTGATACAAAACAGCCTGACAAACTTTTTTGTTATTATAAAAAAAGTGGCCTCGTCTTCCAACTTACTGTATGATGAACAGAAAAACTGTAAACTAATAGATTTTTAATATTTTACCATCTTTCAGAAACTGTCCTAAAGTGGTGAATTAGAACATGGGTGTGTCCTTACCATCAAATATGAGGAAATGTTTCCCCAATGCACACCCTGCTGTGATTATTAGCCTTTTTTGTCATAATGAGGCTGCCCAGATTTTGGCCGCCAACTATGGACGATGGCCAATATGGGGCGAAGTTTTTTGACAGTTTGGAAAACAGACATGACTTCAAAGCATAAATGGGTTGGCAAATTTTCCCTGAAGTGAAGAAAGGAATGAAAAAAGTGAAAGTGGAGAGAGAAAGGGAATGTCTGACAAATTAATTTGAAGAAGGAGCCAAAGGGTTGGATCCTGTCCACTCTCCCCTGCCCCCACTATTCACATGGTGTTAACATGTGCCCTTTTCACCTTTTAAATGTTTTAAAGGACTTGAGTTCTCTTTCAATCCTACTGCAGAATGAGATTAATTTGAAGAAAGCCCCCAGTCTTCACCTCTAAGTGAGTGAAGAGAATCAGAGCTTCCAAGACCAGGGACAAGACTTAGATGTGAGATTCGCATAAAGATCCAAATAAAATCTAAGACATGGTGTCCACTGCAGGGGTAATAAGCCATGACTTATGCATTTTACAAGGAATGAATAAGAGATCTAAAAAAAGAGCAAGGAACAAAGTATTCCTTGCTCTTTTTTTTTTTATCCACCTTCACATTTGATGACAGCTATCAAGGTTTGATTGATTCGCCAACTAATTCTATCACATTTATTTTTATACAAGTATGTTAGAAAGAGTGTTGTATAGGTTTATTTGTATTTTAACATTATACATTTTGTACATTTTCTCTACAGAGGACAATATCTATATATCCAAGCAAACGTCAACTCTTTATATCATATAAAAGATTAATATCAAGTTAGCCCCTGTCATTTTTACATGCAGTGATTTGGTATTGCTTTTATGGTCCATACTGGCTCAGCATTTGACCAAGTCATATATAGTGTTTAAACAGAACTTGAAATTAAATTCCAAATTTAAATTTAAATAAATTTTTTATTTCTTTTTTTTTTTTATTAAATCCACCTATCCAGCAATCCATTATATATCTTATATGTATCACACTTATCCTGTGTAGGGTTGTGGGTAGGTACATCCTGGATGGGTGTCTGTCCATAACAGTGGCTACCCGCCTTGTGCCCTAAGTTCCCCACAACCCTACACAGGATAAGCATTATGGAGATGCATTATGTAATCAATAGAAATTATTTATGTAATCAAGTTGAAACACAATTTTCAACTGATCACAATGAATTTCCATAATTCTAATGTCAAGCGATGTTGCCTCAATATTTCCACATAATTGTCCTTCCTAGGGATGGCATCTAATTTTGTAAGTGCACTGGTCCCTCCTGCAGAAAAGCACCCCCACGACATAATCACGCTAATACAACACGATTCGGATGTTGTTCTTCCCAAAGATCCCATGATCTTTGCCCCCATGTGCAGCTGCATGTGCAAATGGTCATTTTTTTTAAGGTTTTTTTTTTTTTTTTTGAGATTTTTGGGACTTTTTTAAATGCTTAAAAATAAGTTTTAATGACTTTAACCTAAGTGTACGTAAACTTTTAACTTCAATTGTAACTGCTAAAAATATAATCAGAATGATCTACAGTATATCAGATGAAACCCAGACCCTGGAGGTGCAAGGCAACAGTGTTAACCACTAACCCACTGTGCTGCCTAATGTTGAAAACAATAATAATAATAAAATAATAAAAATGTGTGTCCAATCATTTTATTGGTACAATAACTATGGACAACTTTAATAGACCAGAATGTTTTAAATTTTTAACTGCCCAATTTCTGTCAACCTGTCCATTTTACACCTACATTTCTGCTTCTGTCTGTTTCCATGCTTTTCATGCTTGTATGCTTCAATACATCACTCTCCAAACAGCCAGCCCTTTCAGCAATGACCTTCTGTGGCTTACTGTCCTTGTGGAGGGTGTTGAGTGTTGATGATTGTCTTCTGGACAACTGTCAAGTCAGCAGTCTTCCTCATTGCTTTAAACCAAAATCATCAAAATTAAAACCAAAAGGGCTTACAATATTTCATGACATGTAATGAATCTAGAATATAAATTTATTATACTTTCACATTTTAAATTAAATTATAAAAGAAAAAAAATTCATCGTATTCTTATTTTTTGAGATGAGATGTATGAATGCTTGTATCCTGCCAGAGGTTGGGGTCCTCAGCAACTTAACCTTCCCTACAGCAACGGCTGTTGGAATCAAGTCATACAGAGTAAACTCACCAGTGTTGATTTTACATTTTCCAAGTTCATGTGAGTCCAAATGGACCTAAATAAATACCATTGGGTGTTAAATAAACATGCTGGGTGTTAATTTGACACTGAGAATTTTTCTGTATAGGTCATCACGGCCAATCGTTACTTAGAGATGTCGGCTTGAATGCCATTCATAACTACAAGCTTCAGTTATACTTGCTTTTATTTATTGGACCCAGTGTTAAGTTTCCTTTAAATAGACATAGTTTTTATTTATGAAAAGAAAGTGTTGATTTATGGTGTGTGATTGATATGGATTAAATGTCACAGTATACGGTAATGAGGTGGTAATTATAATAATGCTTATTGTTTGTGACATCTACAGAAGTTGTTGATTTCATTATACTTAAAGTAAGAGAAATATAAATTTTAGAGTCTCTAATGACTTGCTAGGTGTTGCCTGTATTCTAGTGACCACTGGAGGGCATTGCACTTGTCTTTTCTTTGGCCTATGCTCGACAAGCTCAAAATATAGAAACTCTCAGCTCCTTGTCATGCTGTCATTTATCTTAGCTATTTTTATTGGACAGCGAGCATATTAACAGAGTGGCACACAGAAAGGGGGAAAATGTATCATACAAGTACAAGGCTGCCCTTGCTCATGCTGCTCTGTGGAACGATGGAAATGTGCCACTTGGTGTGTTTCATGGTAAGCAGGTTGCACTGTGTCTGAACAGAGGGTGTGTCCATCTGGCCTGCCATATGACAGGAAGAGAATGTCACGTTTTCCACACTAAGATTGTTTTACACTTTAGTGACACATTCAGCATGAATTGTAAAAGAATTTTTTTTTTTATAGCTACTGTATATACCTCTTATATTTAATACTATGGGTATTAAATATACACCACCGATTGTTCAGATGAAGCTCTGTCATCAGTTTACATAACAAAATGGCCTATGTCTGCCTCTAACAATTTTTTAATGTTAAAATAAAAGAAAATAGAAACAGGGTGTTAAAGTGAATAGTCATCTTGTGAATACGGGAATTGAGAAACCTCAATGAAATCGTTTTTTTTAATTGCTCTCTATTACAAAAAAATCCATTCCTGTTTCACCGCCTTGAGAACATCCTAATGAAGTAATGGTTTTATAATCTGAGCCGAGCATGGATTGCTGTGGCTGTTGGAACCATTTCATGGGCCAAATGACAGCTCATAATATGAAAAATTGGCCAGATTCACATGACAGAGTCCCAACAGCAAAATCACTTGTGGTTAAGGCACAGTGTGATCATTTTAACAGATATCTGAAAGGCTCTGTGCAACTTCTTTAGCTGGTGTGTTGCAGTTAATCTCGCTCTAACCAGTTTAATAGTCCCGATGGCGTAGAAATATGTCCTACCACCGCTATGCATATTTTAGTGTTTCCCTTCTCTAATTGTTAACAATTAATCAGTTGATGAGCTAATTATGTTGGAGCACTATGAACTTAGAGGAGATGTACAAGCCTAGAGAAACAAGCACCAGAATGATTCTGTATAAAATCTGTTTTGCCATGTCAAAGAAATACTTTTTCTTCCTAATCTTTGTTAGTTTATTTCTAAATTGTATTTAACATTAGATAATAGGCCAGAAAAAAATTAAACAAAGTAAGGTTCACTCTTGTTCTTTCTCCATACTGGAACAGCATAATTGGTAGGCTCACTCAAACATCATGAAAATATTGAAACAATCATATTCAGTTAATCAGAAACAGCAGTGTTTTCAAAAGTGTGCTACGACCTACTATAGGAAGATTACAAAAGGACATTGTTCAAGGATTCCTTTAGCACGAATCTTCTTCATCTCACCATTTGACGTATACATTTCCTGCAGCTCTTGCAACACAATGAGATTCACAAAGGGACCGTTTTTAATCACCAAAGTGTCCTTGCCCATTCAAGCAATAATTATTCATAGATTGGACCGCAAAAATTCAGTGCCAGCAGGACTGCCCTCAGTGCATTGATTGCTTAATTAATTAATTCATTGATTGATCAATTTGCTTTTTACACCATGTAAATTCCTACGTAGCTACACCAACTTGCCTGGCACCACCAAACATGCCAAGGTCAAAATCAACAAGATCACATTCTTTCACATTTTGATATTTGATGCAAAGTTCTTTCCACTCACCCTCCAACAAACTGTTTTGGATTTCCCTGTTAAAAATGAAAAGATGTAAAATATCAAATAGATAAACTGTATGTTGTACCACCACCATATGTGTCATTTATAGGGGGTGGGTTTGTAAACACCCCCAATAATCATAACTGGCCAGTACAACACCCCACCCCAGTATGATATAATAATGACTAATTACTGTAATATTACTTAATGTTATAAAACACGATAAAGTGGTTGGTTGTCTCTATTCAATGTAATTGGCAAGCAAAGAATAACATCCCTCCACCCTTGTGTGAGATTGGTTGCAGTTAACCCATCATCCAAGTTTTCTCAAGCATGCAGAAGTACCTGCAGGCACAAGCAATTTGGTATAGTTAAGGGCATTACTATTGAAGGGCTTTAGATAAATTTCCATTTTACAAATAATGGAACAAGAAATTGACACTTTAGAAATGTGATGTTACATACAAAGTAAATGAGTTCATTATATTCAACTGCACTAGTTGGGTGTGTATGTAGAGCATGTTGTCTTGCTATGTCTCCCACCCATCCACCCCCCCAGAGAGAGAGAGAGAGAGAGAGAGAGAGAGAGAGAGAAAGAAAAAAAAAGGATGTCCTCAGTTACCCTCTGGGTGGAGGGTGCAACCCCCAATGTTGAACCCGAAGTTACACCCTAGACCAGAACTGACATAATCTATCATGAATTTAAGTAGCATCATTAAGATTTTAGTTTTTCAATTCCCTTGATTATCATTACCATTTTTACTGTTTATACCCCGTGTTCACAAACTTGGCCAATTAATCTGATTTGGAAATAAAATACAGGAGCTGGATTTAACATTAGTGCGGCATGGTCTGTTTGTGTTGCTGTTTTGTTTGTGAATCAGTCAGCCAGATCTTTATTAGTTATTTATAAAGCCTTCTATTTTTAGCATGTTCATGCCTTCATCTCATCTCATTTGTATGAGGTATGCGAAACCATAGCAACTGTATAGACTGCATCTTTCAATATCTCATTCTATAGATATTTACTCTGCAGCATTTTTTTTTCCCTTCAGGAGCATGAAGAGGACACTCTAAATCAAACGATATCCCCAGCTCTGCACTGCCTTGATATGTAACGTAAACCTTTGAGTAAGGGCAGATAGCCTCTGTCTTCCCTTTTAAGGGGTTCTCCAGGGCCTTATGAAAGCTCTGGGTTTATTGTTGCCTGATTTTATTAAATATAAAGCTGTGTGCGTATTGGTGTGTTCCAATTTGCTCCAGTTGACTAGGTGGAAGGAGCTACAGTCAGAGTGTCATGTTTATTAAAGGTGTCCCCCCATAGTTGCTATAAGAGATTTAAAGGATTTAATCCTTTGGCTAAAGGTGTTTTTGCATCCTGATAGCATTCACTTACATAGAAGTTTTGTGGGGGGAGGGAATCTTTGTGACTGTCCTGGACTTAATTAGGAACTATTTGGCAAGCTTGGCAACTTCTGTGCATGTTAATTATTTGGCAAATGCTCAGGCTGTCTCTACAGGCATAGGTAATAAATGAACAGGAAGGATATTACTAAAGTAATGGAAAAGGAGATAAGGCCATGATTATGGATTTGACATATCTCATGGAAGCAATCACAGAGCAGGCTGACATTAAAACAAAAGATTTGCACATCACAGTTGCCAACTTATTGTTTGGGCGTTACCAGTTTGCATATATTTACTACAATATTGCGAGCCAGAATGATAGGATACAATTTATGTTTTATTTCACACTAACAGGTACTACTCAGATGTACTGTACAAGAGTGAATCAAAAATTTTCTGCAATTTGGCTGTAGAATTCATTTTAATGAACTTTTAAACTAAACTAAATTTTTTAACATTGCCTTTTAATATACTTTGTCCATCTGTCAACAAGCTTTCGTATTCTCCTCGTAAAAAATGTTTTAGGCTGAGCTGCAAGCCACAATTTTACTGCTGTCTTCACTTTTTCATCAGAAGTGAATTTTCATCCTCGTAGGGCTGCTTTCAGGGGACCAAACAGGGGGAGGGCAATAGAGGAAGATCAGGACTGTAGGAAGGATCCTTTAACACTTCAAAATTGTGTGGGCCTATCATTGTCACGCAAGATCACATCGCCCTTGGTTAGCAGTCCTCTATGTTTAATCTAAAATTTAGGCTTCAGCTCTTTAATAAGCATCTCACTGTAACAAGCATTCTAGATTGTTAATCCTTTTTCCTGATAATGTTCCAACACTGGCCCTTGAGAATCCCAGAAAACAAATCTGTTAGCATCAATTTTCCAGTTAATGGTTGACTTTTTAACTTTTTCTTGGTTGGCAGTTGAGGATGTTTCCATTGTATACACTGCCATTTACTTTCATGCTCGTAGTTATAAATCCATGTCTTGTCACCAGTAATAATTCTTTTTAAGGAACTTTCACCATCCTTAGAGTATTGGTCCAAATTTAGTTTGCAGCTATCCAATGTCAGCATGTTTATGCCCTTCCATGAGTTGCTTTGTCACCAGGTACACACTCAGACCACCAAAACACAAATCACTGCACACTGCTGGCAACCGTTTTTGCTCGCATCACAGTTACAAATGAACTGATGTAATGTTGACATCTGTACAGCAGTGACTGGTGAGACTGGAACCTTGAACGAAAAGCGATAAGATTATAAGATTTAAAACGAAGATAATTAGGCGACAGGCGGCAAGGTGGCTCAGTGGTTTGCACTGTCGGCTTGCACCTACAGGTTCTAGGTTCTAGAATTCCTCTTGATTCCCACCTCGGGTCTGTGTGCATGGAGTTTGCATGCTCTTCTCATGCTTGATGGGTTTCCTCCAATCCAGTACTTTGATTTCCTCCCACAGTTCACAGACATGCAGATTAAACTAAACAAATTGCCCGTAGTACAGTATGTGAATGAGAGTGTGTGTCCTGTGATAGATTGGAACCCTGTCCAGGATGTGCCCCGCCTTGTGCCCTAAGTCTCCTTGGATAGGCTCCCGGCCCCCCGCGACCCTGTATACAGGATGCTTCTTAAACATCCTCAAGGATTATAAGCAAAAGAGAGCTCCCTAATTAAGTAAATAATTAATAATGTAGTATTTGACCACCTGATTTGCATAAATGTTATTTAAGTTTACCTTTTTTTTTTGATAATAAATGATCCTACAGTGAGCTTAGATAGCCTTGACTAAAACAGAATTGCTTTAGCTGGCTCGTCTTGGGTGATGGCTGTTGCTTCAGCAGAACATCTGGTTTTCATGGAGCGCACCATGGAGCGCAGCAAAGAGAAGAGAGCGTGTTTTCTGGTGTGCTTGTACTTTTGTCCAGTTTCCCTCATGCTCTCAAGCACATTAGTGATCCTTTCTACAGTATTCTAATGTTTCAGAGATGTCACTCCCTTTTTTGTGGTCACCATATATGAGACCAAATTTTTTGCTTTACTGCACAATGCAAATATAACAAGAGGTGAAAGACAGCTGAAATAAAACACATTAGTTCAAAAGAATACAAACATAATCACAAGTCATATTGACATTAAACTTCAAAATGGGGAGGTAATGCAATGCAAGCGAAATTGGCAGTGGCATAGTTGTTGGTTTCAGAGGGCCTGTACAGGCTGTGCTCATTTCAATGCAAAACTGAAAAAATTGGCAATACTAAGCAATATTTTTTCAATCATCAACTGTCTAATTTTTTATTACCCAGTGCTCACCATAGCCTTACATTTCTGTTCTTGGCTGATAGAACTAAAACCCAGTCTGGTGTGCTGCTTGTGTTCCTAATAAAGTGAACAGTCAATGCATACACACAATAACATTAATGCAGTCAATTCTCTGTTCATCTGTCAAGCATGGTTGAGATAGTGCAATGGTTTTGGCTCACATGGCTGCTTCTGGAACGGCTCACCAATCTTTCGTGACAATGTAACTCATGATGGAAACAACAGCATGAATTAAAAAGTCTACAGAAACCTTCTGTCTGCCAATTTACATAATAATAATAAAGTAAGACAATGACCCCAAACACACTTCCAAGATAACAAAGGACTTTATCAGGGAAGAAATAGTGGAGGATCGTACTGGAAGTACTTATACTTTGAGTCAAACTGGGACTTTTGATTGTGCAGAATAACAGAACACAGTTATGAAAGTAAAAACTATCTTTATTTCTCTATATAATTTCCTGACACACTAATGCACTTATCCCAGTGTTTTCATTGTGCTTGGAAGGTAGAAATGCTGGCCTCCCAAGAATTCCTTCAATGGTTCAAACATGTGGAAAAGGTTTGGAACGAGCTCAGGCCTTGTGCATGGGATTAGTTCCCACAGACAGATGTGTCTCTTCCACATGTTGGAGACTTGTTATTTGTCGATTCTCAAGAATCAAGTATTCCACTCATCAAATGTTCAACTGCAGTGGCCTCTGACCCACATCGTCCGGGATCGTCTTTCAAGGGCGTATGCCCTTCTTTAAAATGTTTTTACCATTCAAATGTTTTGCTAATAGTCTCATCAAAAGGTCTCATTACTGTACTGTGCTTAAGGCCCTCTGTAAATGTCAATCAGCTTCATGCCTTGATTCATAAGACATATCATCATTGGTAAGTCTTGAACACCCCTTGTGTGATGTCAATGGCACATGGCATTCTCAGAATATTGGCAATAACAGAAAATTGGTAGAAACATAACATCATTTAGCCTTAGGGCTTTATAAATAAATACATTCTGATATAGGCTGACAGTTCTATCGATCTGTGTAGTAGCTTAGTAAACACACAAATTACACAATCATTTTAAAATACAAAGTGCTATTTGATGAGTTAGGGAGACTGTTCAGACATAATGGGAAAGTTTATTCCACCACCAAGGTGCCAATACAGAGAAGAGCATGGATCCATGCCTCCCATGTACTGTATCCTGTAACGGGGTCAGGGAACTGCCGTGAAGTACATGATGCGAAAAGTTATAAAGCAATACTTAGGCATAAGGATTTAATATTATAAAGCATGCCAATGGGTGGCACATTGGTGTAGTGATAAGCACTGTGGCCTTGCACCTCAATGGTCAAGGGCTTGAGTCCTGCCTCGGTTCAGTGTGCATAGAGACATGCCGATTAGGCTAACTGGCATTCCAACACTGCCTGTCGCGTGTGCCCTCCAATGGGATGTTTGTGTCGAGTTTCCAATATGCCTTTAACTAAATTCCTAATTTGACATATGCAAGATAACAGTTGCTATTAAATTGTTTTTCAAAATGTAAAACATTAAGAATACTATGTACATATTGTAAGTTCAAAAGCATGTCCTTATCCCTAAAGACAGGGTCATCATATATGTTAATAACATTTTAACAACTAAATTCTGTTATTTTTATGAGATTCATTGGTGAGTATACTGAACAGACGCCAGTGTTTGAATTCTTTTGTCATGTTGCATGCATCAGTTTGATTTTGTTCAATTATTTAACTTGAAACATTTTTAATAAATGCCTCTCAATCACAATGCAGTATTTTTATTCCCAAGAGAAACAACTGGGCAGCATATCAATTCAATAAGAAAATATTATTATAACATCTGTTTGTGCTATGATATTACTAGACCTACATAATGTAATTCATCTTAAGCTAGAGCAGTTGTGTGTGAGAAGTGTACAAGGATTATGATAAACAATTTTTATTTAGCTGTACGCATGCCTCTGTTGTGTGATTTAATTACAGCATGAAATCCTGATGTGATGCCACTACTCTGATCCCTCTTGATCACTTTGAAGCCTTTGTGTGCAGCACTTATCCCAAAATGAAATTCCATCCATGGTACTCATGAACACACCTGAATAGTCTAACATTACATGCTTAATCATGTCATGAATCCAAAGAATCCAACTCCCACCCCCTTCTCTATTTTAATCCTACCTTTCATAATATAATTTCCTGCCTCTTGCTCCTTCAGGCATGAATCCTTTATGCAAAATCTCCTTGCAATATCTGTTATAAAAGTGAGGTAGTGATATTTTTTTAAATATTTAGATATTTTAATATACAGTAGTTGCAAATCCTTTATTGAAAAAAAAAAACTACAGCAAACCTCTTTTGTATCACAGACCTTTTTGTCAGTTTTCTGACAAAAACCATATCAGTATCATTGACTCTATTTTTATTATCATTTTTGTTATGATAGTTGTGTTTGATAGATAAGTTGTTGAATCCCAAAATAAAATGCTCATATTTATATCCAAGTCTCATGTTTGTGATGCTGTGACAATCTACTGTATGCTCAAAAAGTAGAGAAAATACATTTTATCTGTTGGCAGCTACATCATGTGAAAGGTTATACATCAACAGCAGATGATTTCCACCAATAAACATCAACGTGACTTCTATAAGGAAGCTGACGATTTAATAAATATGACGCTGAACTGCATGTCACACACTGTTTTTTTGAAGAACAAAAGGAGCTGATTTGATCAGGTATTACAAGTCTTTGATAATGTAACCACATTTTACCCATTTTAACAAAGGTTTTAGGGTAAAGTGAAAGCACAAATGCACAAATGTGCTACAAATGCAAAAATGTACATACTGTATGCAAATACAAAATGGTTCAAATCTAAAAACAAACATGGGGGGAAAAAGCTATATGTACATATAATAAAAAGTAAAGTTGGTGTGTCAGTACATTAAAGATATTTGCAAAAAAATATATTGTGGGTGACGTAAGATAAGTAATAGACCACATCAGGATGGGTTTTGGAATTTTTGTCTGTCTGTTTGTCTGTTTGTGAGAGCCTTCCAATTTCGTCTCAGTTCTCCATAACTACAGATACTTAGAATGTCCAACAAAATGGGTTCTGTCTTTTTAAAGCAAAACCACCCAGAAGTGCAGCCCAAGGATTCTTTTGCAATCACTCCAAACCACAGTCAATTAATCAGACCAATGATTTGCACTTGCAATATTGGTACAGACAAAAACATTGATTGTAGGCTATGAAAAATTTATACCACTAGGATTCGGATCACTTCCCCAATGAAACCTTATGAAGTGCAATTTCTCTGGACATGGTTTGTCCTAGACACAGTGAAGGAAAGACTGGCTGATTTGGTTGTAAAGGGTGTCATCGCTTGTCCTTCTAATTATTTTTTCTCACTTACCAGATGTTCTAGGCTATGACTGCTCAGTCTCTTCACACATCTGAAAAATTGTTCTTACAGATGAAAACACTTTTCTAAACCACAGTGTTCGAATTAAATTTTGATATATTGTGCACTTCATTATTTTCATCATTGTTTTCTTCGCCAAAATATAAGAGGCTTTCAAGTCAAGTTGAGACTTTTGATTGTACAGTTATGAGAATAACAACTACCTTTATTTCTTTATACTGTACAATCCCTTGCCACACTAATGCACTTATCACAGTGTTTCACTAGTGCTTGGGTACCACTAAGGTAAAAAGTGTTCTCAGTATGTCTGAAATGTTGGCCTCCCAGGAACTCCATTAATGGCCCAAATATGCATGTGAAAATCATTTAAAGCAAGTCAAGACTGTACAGGGGATGTGGCAATGACTCCAAGCTGAGGTCCTATAATGGTGCATGACAAAGTCATGCATTGTCCTTCAGAAACAGAATGCCTTTGGTGCTTAAACCACCAAGTAAGGAAAGTGCCATTAAAGGAGAGCACTAGTGAAGTACTAAAATAAGTACATTAGTGTAGCAGGGGATTATATAAAGAAGTAAAGGTAGTTTTTACTCTCTGATCCATGTCATACCAATGGCATTTCTAGTCATTCTGACTCTGATTGGTGCTTGCTTGCTTACTTATTTATTTATTTGTTTGTTTCCTCAGAGATTCATGTACACAATAACGTACAGTATGTTTGCCTTTTTTGCCTTTAGATTCCTGGCTTGATATTATTATACAGGCGGATAATACTTTGTAGTGGCAGAAT
The DNA here is from genome assembly GCF_024256425.1 of Clarias gariepinus. Lineage (NCBI taxonomy): Eukaryota > Metazoa > Chordata > Actinopteri > Siluriformes > Clariidae > Clarias > Clarias gariepinus. Next base: position 18,401,482 of record NC_071107.1, read on the forward strand.
GCTCTAGAAAATTATGTACGTACATACACCACAAACACACACTTGAAAAATTATTTACTGTAGTTAGACATAGATTCTTGGAGGAAGGTAACTTGGCTCAAACTTAATCAGAATGAAGTCCACAGCCAGGTGGAATCATATATCTGAGATACAGGATCATAGCACACATGGTACACATTAGCTTTGGTCATTATCTACAGTATGTATCCACCCACTGTCCTCCTGTCTCCAGCCTGTTTTTTTTTCCCACTCCCATAACTGGAACCTAGTTTTGTAGAATTTCAATTGACAGCTAAAAACAATTTTATATAATTTTGAAAGAATTTCATATAATTTTAATTTTTGAATAATTGCTTTATGTGTGTTTTGCATTCTATTAAAATAAATCCTGGCAGAAGTGCAGCGTTATTCTGTTGGGTGGAAAGTTCATACACAGTCTCTTTTGCTTGTATTGTTTTGTATTGTTTTAAGTGTTCTCATGTCATTTTTTTTTATGACTGGTTTTTATTCACGCATTAAAAACAAAAACTTTAAAACACTAACCAGAAAATTTTTTTTAGTTGTAAGGACACTGTGGCAATATTGCACATATATTTGGAACAATATGGCAATTTGCAAATATTATAAATGCTAAACACCATTGATTGTTTAAAAAAAAATGTACTCAGTAAAATATTGTGGCCGGGGGTGGGGCGGCGGCTGACAACCAGCATGCCTTGCGGGGATGTCGGTGTGTTCACCATGTTGGGGAAGGGTGTTTGGGTTAGTGGCTTCGGCCCTTTTTGTGTGTGGTGGGTGTGTGACGTGTGGAATGTGCGCCGGTTCATGCTTAGGCTGAATTGGAGGTAGGCTTCGTGTGAATGTGCTGCTCATGCTTTTGTATGATTGTGTGTATAAAATAAAGTACTCCCAGCCATTGCATTGGGCAGCAAATAAGCTCACTTGTCTCTCCAACATCCTTTTTGGCAGTAAAATGCTACAATATGTTGGAGTAATGTTAAAAGGGCAACACAACAACATTTATTAGTAGCTTTTATTTTAGCTTTCAACATTCTTTAAACACTTTTTAGCGGCTGCGCCAATGCCCAGACAGAAACCTGCTACTAAATGCTAGTTAATGCATATACATTGGCAAGATCATGCATATTCTAAGATTTCATTTAGTCACGTTTAGCTTTGATTATAGCACACAATGTGGTGGCCAGTTCATGCAAGAAATTGATTCCTAATGCTCCCAGAACCACTCTTTCACAATTTTACTCCTAGAATACACCTCTGCCAGCAGGAAAGAAAAGCTCCACTGATGTGATTCCCTTATCATTCAGCACATTCAGGTCATCAGCTGACTTAGTTTTATTGCCACAAAATGCTGGGTAATGATGGGTGCATCGTTTCCTGTGCTTCCTTGTTACTCTGATGTACCCATCAGTCTGGAATAGGGTTAGTCAGAACTCAGACCACACAAGCTTTTTCCATTGCTTCAAACTCCAATCCTTTCACTCCCTAGCAAATTGAATATTTTTTCTGATTAGCTCCTAATTAGAATCCTGTGAATTAGGGTTGTGCCGATAGACGATACTATTGTCTATCGACGATAGTCTCGTCTATCGACGATAGTCAGCTATATGGACGACACAGATGTCGCCATTAAAAACCCACGTTTCAAGAAAAGGTATCCCGTGACTTGCCACGGCTGCGCACGGCAAGCTGTGAAAATGCCCTTCATTACCTGTATGGGGCAGTCGTGTTTCAGTCTGAAGTACTGTGTGTCTACTGAAGCCGAAAATGTGTTCTCTCTCCTAGTCACCCATTGACAGCAAGCGACAGAGCTCATAAACGTGTCGAGCTCAAACTGTAAATACTGATATGTATTAATTCTTCATTTTCTTCTCTCCTTCAATGATGATACTTCTTCGACGGCGCTTTCTTCATTCAGTATAATTATTATTAGTAGTACTGCTCCGAATTTATTATTGTGATTTTTCCTTATTATTATTGTAACGCACCCGCGCGTGTGTGCAAAAAAACTACAATGAGGTATGATATGTTAGCCTAAAACAATTGTTTTATTGTGTTTATGCGCTTTAAATATACACTAAACAATAAACACTGCCTTGTGCAAAGTGAAAGTGAGTTGCGCGTGCAACTTTTTGATCAAAAGGCTGATAAACGCGTGCGCAGATATGAGCAGATTTATTGATAAAACAACAGACATGAAATGAAAAAAATAACCACAAAAATATGTACTACTCTCTGAATACAACGCGACAGCACGCAGAATCCCTGGGCTTTGACTACTATCGTGTATCGGCGATCTTACAGGCTGACGATAGGACGATATGACAATGGGCATTATTGCGCAACCCTACTGTGAATTCTCACGACATTGTGTGCGCATGGAAATGCTCTTAATTTCACTATTAAACACAGCTATGGTCTTTCATAAATTTTTTGTTTGTTTGTTTTTTTAATTTTTGTTTTTAAGTTGTTTTCTTTGCATGATGTATCACAACTATTTTGCCCCGTTTTAAATTTGTTTCATTTTTTTTGCAAGTGTATATTGCTTTGTCAAATATTGCTTAAAAGCTTACTGCAATTTACCAAAGCATTTAATCGGGAAGCAGCTGAATGTAAAATAATAGCCTTGATTTACCAATTTCTCTGTTCTTTTCTTTGCTCCTACTGAACAGGTTGCAAGAAAACTATGACTGAACTTGTTGTACCATAAATACTCAGATTTCCTCAAAGAACCAGCTAAAGAATGTGTTCTATCTGATTCACATTTTGTGGGGGGCCAGCTAATCAATTTGGCCCACTCACAAGCCCACTTGCTCCTGCAGGGGAAAGTACTGATGGACAGATATGTCTGTTCCCTGGAGTCATGGCACAGAGAGGGTTAGCTCTATTTCCTCAGTGACATGGGGATGCACTAAAAACATGGGCACAATGGAATACAACACTTTACCATCACAGACACTCATGCATTAACGTTTACCTGATTACAGATTGTGCACACTCTTCCTTTTACACACACACACACAGAGTATACATGCAGACGGTATGCTCAGTGTTTGTTTCAGCAAGTTGTTGCCAAGCCTATTTGTACTAAATTATATACTAGTTTTGTCCCTGTTCCCAAGTTCAACTTTCTGCCTTGCAGAGTAATGCTGTTTGCTGATTGCTTGACCTTTGCCTGTTTAATGCTTGTGATTTGCTTTACATATTTGCTTTAATTACATAAATTAATACATTTGTCAACCTGTGTTTGCATCATCTATTCGGATCAGGACACAAGACATACTGCCCTTTTGCTGCCAATAGGTTTTGTAACATGTACAGTGTAAACTTTCTTTATATTTGACATTATGTAATCGACAAAATGAAGTAGCCTCAGTGGATATAATAAACAAAAATGCAAACCATGGGATAAATGTATTTGAGTGTATTTAAGACTATTTTGCAAGTTTTTTTCTCATAAATTACATGTAATTTCCATTCAGTATACCTTATTCTACAGTTACTATTGCATTGTATGGTTATTTCGGCTGCTCCCACAACTAAACAAGGGTTTTACGCCAGTTACGCTTACTGATGCAATCCTCACATAATATCAGGGCTTGGGACCGAATCAAACCCAGGCATTCTAAATGGCCTACGAGAAGCCTTACTGCCTTAGTATATATTAAAGGTAAAAAGAGATGTCAATGGTTTGATGAACTGATCTCCCTGAAAATATATAATTCATTATGATGTTGCTTAGCATCATGTAGGTTTTTCTTATTTTTTATTTATACGATGGTATCAAAAAGTTCAAAGACTAGATTTGTAACACTCCAACAGAGGGCTGCACTGGGCTGCACTCACAGTTACAGGCAGTCAAGCTTCATAAGTCAGTGTGCCAAAGAACATCATCCTGTATATACCAGGAGCTGTGTAACTGGTGCTATTCTGAGCATGTGCGTTACTATAGCTGCTCTTTTATCATGGACAACAAGTTAAAACAAAGAGGTAACATGAAGTTCGACGTGAAACTTAGCAAATGTGCGCAACATTTGACATGATTTAGCAAGTTTATGGCAATGCTACAATAAGTCGTTCAAGGTGTTTTGAGTGGCACACATTCTTCAAGAGCGGAAGAACATGACTGAAAGACTAAATTTTAAATGTGCTTCAAATCACTGTCTGTAATAAAAATAATATAATGTATATTATATGAATATAAAATTATCATATTATTAAAATAATATTATCATTTATATAAATATACGTATAATGTATAGCAGTACATTTTAAGTTTTTTTTGGCGTATGTCGCATATGTGTTGGTGTTTGGTGAAGATTTGGGTGTGTTGTATGGGACATTACTGTCGTTTCTGTGACTTCCGCCTACGCTGTGTATTTACAGTAAACTATCTCGTTGATTGGCTCTGTTGAGTGATGCCTATAGCCACGCCCACTTTGAGTGTCACATTCTGCCTAGCCAGTTTTGCGTAAACCTGTGATAGAAATGGCTGGACAGGCATGCAGACAGAACAATTTCTGAGGCTCGTTTCGGTCCTCCAATGTAAAGATATTAAGAGTGAGTTCGGACCATGTACAGACAAAACCTTTCTTTTATATACTGTATAAACTGTATGAATACAGCAGTATAGCGCCGACCTATACAGAATCCGCATACAGTGGACATAAATATATAAAGTTGTGTATTTCCTACACTATTTGAGTTTTATTCTATTAAAAACCCCTCACGGTAAAGCTGGAAGTCTTCATTTTGACCTCATATTAATTATTCAACTTCAAATTAAATAGATTATATTATAAAAAAAAATCAACTTGCCTGTTTGTTTGTTTGTTTGTTTTTACATGAAAAAAACATGAAGCTGGCTATCTGCATTGTAAGCAGCTTGGAATCATATGTGGTAATATTCAGCGGAACTCGGAAGTTCTGTGGGGCTCACCTGCAGTTCATTATTTCCCCAAAACAGCAAAACCCCAGTGTTCAATAAACATTTCCAATAAGCTCATAAACAATTCCCGCAAACCTTTACTCAGTATTTTAGGTCTTAATTTTTTCAGTATTGTCAGCTGTCTCATACAAAAACACAATGTACTATAGGGATTTAAGGTACTTGGGCTATGTTTTGTAACCTTATTTCTTTCCACCAGTTAACTGGCACTGGTGTGTGTGTGTGTGTGTGTGTGTATATATATACTGCATTGCCTTGACCAAAAATAAACGTTCTAATTACCTTTTCCTGTCTGACACCACGAGCGCGTGCACGCATTTAACCCTGCGCGCGTGCTTAACTCAGTCCTCAGCTGATCCTCACGCGAGTCGAGCAGCTCAGACTCCGGCTCGTGGCAACATGGCGACAGAGGTAAGATGCGGTTTATCACACTCACGCTACACCTGTATGCTTCGCTTCGGCTTGTCCTTGTGGTATGTCCGTAAAGAAAAACCTTAACGGTTGAGGAAAAAGTGTTAAGGATACGTTTATTATTATTATTATTATTATTATTATTATTATTATTATTATTTGTTCCAGTAGTGTGTACTGTAATCTGTTACAGTCGGAACAGTTTGTATTATATGGATATGGCTGATGAGATGTAACATGCGGCAGGTGCGGCTCACTTCAAACCAACATATGTTGTAATTTTGTGATGCTGAGAAACTCTGAGCATTAACTGTCAGCACTGTGGACAGCAGTTTCATTGCTTGTTTCATGTCTTTCACAGGAAAACACCAAACAGCGCTAGATTATCTAGCAGGCTACTTTATTTATTTATTTAATTAATTAATTTATTTATTTATTTGTAATACAATCGCTAGGAAGTTTAACTCCTGCTTCTGAAGTACAGTCTAGCTTTCAGTCTAGCGCACCTGTTATTGTCTTGACTTAAATCACATGACCGGAAGCACCGCTGGGAGTCCGCCTGAAGCGCTGATCATGATGTCATAGTGCCGAGGTTTAATACAGATAGTTACTGAAAGAAACATGCAACGTTTACAGGAGAGAAAAAAAGTGACGAATATCCTTTAAAAAACAAAGAAAGCTATTAATAATGACAAATGCAAGCACATGATGCTACTAACATGTAAAGGAATTTAAATCAGATCCCTGTTATGGAGACGTTCTAATAATGCTATTATCACACAACAAAGTGTTTTTGGTACAGCATTTGTATGAATTTAATAGCAAACACCTCCACCGTATTATTATTAATGAAACATCATCTTCATCTTTTATGCCGCTTATGCAGTGTGCAGGAGACTGGAGCCTATCCTTTTAGTCTTTGGGCACTAGGTGGGTTACACCCTGGACAAGGTGTCAATACTTTGTAGTGCACACACACACACACACACACACACACACACACATAAAGACACACACACTACTCGCATTTTTTTAGAGATGCCAATTAGCCTAATCTGCATGTTTTTGGACTGGGGGAGTTAATCGGAGAACATGCCAGCTCCATGCTCACAGACTCGAGCATGGAGCTGGCATGGAGCTAACCCTCCATCCGGGAGGTGCGAAGCCACAGTGCTAAGGACTAAGCCACAGTGTCGCCATAAGTAAACGTATCTGATAATTACAACCTCTGTTTTACAGTATAATGCATAAATGTTCTCAGGACTCTACTTGACTTGTGCCACTCTAACCTTTGTCTTCATGCAGCTTTGAGAACAGGTGCATTATCATGTTCAAACAGCTTTGGAAACCTTAGTTCCCATGAAGGTGAATTTAAATATTACAAGCTATTCAGCATACAAAAAGATCATTATAAATTTTTGTGATTTTATGATTCCAAAAAATTTGTGGCCGGTCCTCATTTGGGTATAATGATCAGATGTCCAAAAGCATTTGGCCATTTAGTGCGTGTACTATATGTTTATGGCGGCACCGTGGCTGAGTAGTTAGTACTATTATGGATGGATAATATATATTTTTATTTCATCCATGCTATACATATAGCATGGATGATATGTCCATTCAGCAACAAATCCAATCATTTATTCACTTGTTTATCTTCTATAACCACTTTTTAATGTGTACATCATTTTTCAGGTGTAACACTGAACCCAAATCACATTAATTCACCCGAGATGTTACACCAGTCCATTGGAGGGCAGCATGCACACCCTCATTCACACACTTACATGTTTTTGGACACTGGGAGAAAACCAGATAACCAAGAGGAAACCCAAGCAAACATGGGAAAATTGTGAAAATCTATTCAGCCAATAACCCAAGCCACTAATCGAAAGCGCTTCGGGTTTCACCTATCTCTCTAAAAATAGTAGAAGCTAAATTGCCCCAAGGTATGACTGAGTGTGGACATGGTACCCTGCAATAGACTGGCACTCCATTTACAGTAGGTGCTATTCCCTGTCATAGATAGACTCAGGATCCACCACAACACAGACCAGGATAAACCAGTTATTGAAGCAGAATGATTAAACCTGTGCATTCATGCCTTAGCTTTTTAGCTCAAGGCAAGTGGACATTTGTTGGAAAACAGTGCTGTCACACTTTGATTTTAAACCTGTTATGGTCTTGTTCTGTGATATGTTACATTCTGCAGTGCAGTACATCATTAGCATGCATATTTCAGTTAATGATTTATATGCACAAAATGTTTCCTCCTTTGGTCTACTGGTTTATCTTGCATTCGATATGAAATGCTTTAAAGTTGTTCTAATTCGACTTCTCTGTGCTTTATCATTCCAGTTATTAAATCTCTTCTTGGTAGACTAATCTCAGTGTTTTGCCCTATTCTTGGCACAGTAAAAAAAAAAAATAAATAAAAACTTTAACAAAACCCTCATTTATAATCTTTAATGCATTGTACTACTGGGTTCCTCAAGGGATATTTTGACTTGATCTCTCAATATGACAGTGGTATTTGCATTGCAAAGGTACTCACACTTTAAAAAAACGCACAACACAGGTGCTCACACTGTGTAAAAAGCGAACGTTAAATGCCTTTAATAGTGCAATAGTCACCTCAGTCGAAAAGTGGTAATAAGTGCACAGCACGACGTTTGTGCAGTTTAATATACCGCAACTTCAAAAGAAAGTGTTAAACCAAATAAAAAAAGAACACACATAGGACACAGGACATTACTGTCAGTGTTTAAATAGTCATGTGACAAGTTTACAGCATGTGAATACAGTTACCAAGCAACATCACCACAGGTGGCAGCAGAGTCACAAACAGACTTCAGCTGCCAGTGTTAACAAGGTTTCAGATACTACATGGCATTTGATAAAATTTTCTGATAGAAAATATGCTTACCATACACTCTCTCTCTCTCTCTCTCTCTCTCTCTCTCACATGCACACACACAAAAAGAATGATTTTATCATATATCACTTAACGTCTTACATTACATAACTTATGATCTAGTCATGATTCTAAAAATTGTGAGTGAAAGCAAAATATGGTTAAATAGGTGCAAAATGAAAAAACTCAGCTTAAGGGGCCTATTATGAAAGCTAGCTTGTATTGTAGGGTAGGTTTGTATTGTTCTTCATTACATTGTTTGTAATGGATGTTCAGATGAGAATACACAACTTGTAACCATTTGTTTTCTTTGCACAGTGTGTTTATAACAATGCATTTTTTTATAAACACACTTTCCTTTTATTATTATTTGCAGTGTTGCAGTTAAATACAAAAAAAAAAAAGATAACCCAAGTATATGTGTGAAAACTATATCACTAACAGGCACATCTGAAGTGGAATAAACCAATGAATGTAAACATTTGCAGTTGCCTTTTTAAGTCTGAGGAAATTCAGTACATGGCCCTGTTGTTTACTGCTACTCTTGATCATATTCCTCTACTGAGATTCCCTTGTATATTTGTAACATCCATAAGCAACATTTGAGCCCTCCAGAGTTTTAATGGAACAGTACTGACTTGGCCCTTACATTATGATTCTGTGGCTTCTGTGGATTTAACATTACTAAGTGTAAATCCCAAAGAGTGATGGAGGCAACAGTTCTAAGTAAAGAATGTCATGTTAGTGCCATTTTAGCCTCAGCTGGCTTCAACATAAAGTCAACTTGCCAGTCTGTGATTTGGTGCTGAATGCTTGGTGAATGGGTGGTCTACAAAGATCATGAAAGCTCACTTAAAGCCACTTAATTTGAGCACCAGCTTCTCAAAGCCATGTAATCTGCATAGCCACTTGTTTGTCCCAGATATTTTTTATTGCAAAGCTTCTGACCAATGTTTCTTCTAAAACTTCTCTCTTAAGAAGAAAATACACTGCCTGATAAAAAAAGAAACCCTGCTGTTTTAGAAGGGCCTGCAATAGGCAAAGAAAACAACACAATGGAATTGCTGAAATTACTGTTATTTTGCTAAGAACTGTCCAATACATTATTAAAAACCTGAGAGGATAGTGCTGACAAATAAAATTTTTTGGGGGAGAAAAATGTGGTTTGAAAAGAATCATCAATTCTGCTCAGTGATCACTTACACATTGGTGAAGATGCATTGTACAAAAAAAGACAGTTGCAATTACAGATATGTTTAATAGTAAAGGTCAGACCATTAACACACACACACACACACACACACACACACGCACACACACACACACACACACAGTGCAAAAAGAAATTGTAGAATTGGTACTTAACAGCTCTGTGGCCATAAAAAAAAAAAAACACGTTAGTGGAAGCGTTGGAGACTTTTAAGCATAAAAAATTGCCATGTGGTTTTCAGCCCTTTTTAATTTTTCTTCATTTTATGTCACACTGAGTATTTCTGTGTCTTATTATTTCATATGTTGACAAAATCCTGTCTCATAAGTTTACAAATAATTCTTTTAACCTCATGGATCAGTTTTTACTATGAAATACATTCTTACCTTCCTTTCTTCGTGCTTTTCCTAATTACTGTATGTCCAGTTAGGCGCAGGTTGACTCCTGTCAAGGTGTAGAAGCATCTCAAGGATGATAGGAGTAGGATGCACCAAAGCTTAATTGCAAGTATCATAACAAATATTTTTTAAACTGTAGGTCTCTAATTCAGCTAATTTTTTTTTGGCACTAGATTTACAGTGGGGAAAATAATTATTTGATCCCCTTTAGGGTTTATCATTTTCATCATAGGTTCATTTTAAAGGATAGAGACAGAATATCAACCAAAAATCCAGGAAAAAATAGTTTTACTTTTCAATGAGGAAATTTTTGGTCAAGCAAAACATGACCTAGTACTTGGTGGAGAACCCCTTGTTGGCAAGCACAAAGGTAAGACAATTATTGGAGTTGGTTACCAGGTGTGTACACATCTTAGAAAGAGTTTTGGTCCACTATTCTCTACTGTTCTTCTCTTAATTCTTTTGATTTGCCTGTCGCTTGGCACCTCAGGAGGATTTAGGTCTACAAACCGAATAGACTACTCCAATAAATCTTTTTTTTGTTCTTTGTTGACCTGGTGACAAGTTTTTGGTCATTGTCATATTGGAAGACTCATCCCTGACCCATATTCAGAAGGTTCCCATCCGATATTTTACAATACTGTACATGGCCCTGTCCAGTGGCCCCTCAATGCGGCAAAGTCAGCCTGTGCCATGATGTTTCCTTTTCCGTGCTTGACTGTAGGGATGGTGTTCACAGCGAGTCGAGGTAAAACATCAATTTTGGTCTCATCTCACCATAGCACTTTCTCCCAATCCTTCTTTGTTTATTTTTACACTTCAGGGGGGCCTCTGTGCCTACTTGAGGAGGGTGACCTTGCGGGTACGGCACGATTCGATCCATAGTGCCGTATTGAATTATCAATAGTTTGTTTGGTGACGGTGGTCCCAACTGCTTTGAGATCATTTACAAGCTCTTCCCATGTTGTGATGGACTGATTCCTTACTTTTCTTATGACTATCCCTACCCCATGAGGCTATATTTTGCATTGAGCTTCAGACCGAAGGCAATTGATGATTATATTGTATTTTTTGTATTTGTATCTACAACGATTCTATGTTTTTTTTTTTTTTGTATGTTTCAGCTCCAAAACCTTCAGGATCTGAGGCAAACTGCCTCTCTGGTCACCAAGGTGTTTATTCAGAGGGACTACAGTGAGGGCACGGTTTGCAAATTTCACACCAAACTCCCAGCAGAACTCAACAGCAGGGTGGGTGGATCACAGAGGTGATTTTAAACCTGATTATATGACCGTGCTGCCAATTAACATTGTAAAACATTTAAAGAGAAATAAACCTCAGCAACCCATATGCACTGTAATAATTTAATTCCTTATAAACCATAAAGCATCATCGTTGTCAATATTCATCCTGGTTTGCAGGGGGCCTGGAGCCTATACCAGGAGACATGGGGCACGAGACAGGGTACACCCTGGATGGGGTACCAATTCATTGCAGGGCCCAAAAAATTTACCCAGATTACCCAGAAATCTTATAATATTATTTTTAAAGTCACCTTAATAGGTTATGAACAATGAACAATGCAGTATTGTGATATGGCGTGGGAAATCATTTTTTTTATTATTATTGTTAATCGACCATGTAAGAAGAACAACATGTAACCAGCATTGTAAAAGTGAAACAGGTGACTGAGATGTTTTCCCACCTCTTTTGAGAGGGTAACTAAATAAATAAACAAACCAATCATAAAGATCAATTCATTTACAACAGCTACATGGCACCCCAATCACAAAATTACCCTATATGCAAGGCCATTAATTTACTACAGACTCCATTAAATTTCTATAGACTCAGATGTGTGTCTCACATATATTTTAAACAGTGAGAGAAACCTAAACAACAATATGACAGACACACCAACAAACGGTTAAGGCAACAGTGTATCCACTTTTGTATAAGAAACTTGGAATGTTTAAAAAACTGTCTATTAAATGTCTAATAGTATTTCAACTGTAGCAACTAAAGCAAAGATGATTGATATTTAGAAGCTAGATGAGCTTTACACATGTCAACACTGGAGTAAAATCACTGAAGTACTTCATAAAATATGACAAAGATGATAAATGCTCCACACACAGACAGAATTGCATAAAAGGGCTGCTGAGGAAGAGTTATAGTTGCCAGTTTGTGTGAGCAAAAATAACTGGAGAAAATGGTGTAGAGTATTTATATACTTTTTTTGTACTTTTGGAATAGATTACATCAGCATACATACAAGTTGACATCTACATGCTCAAGAGATTGTTCGTGCATACATATGTACTGGATCTATGTACAATGCCTTGCAAAAGTATTCCTACCCTTAGAACTTTCCCACATTTAGTCAGGTTACAACCACAAACTTACACACAGGTGTTTACATATTAAGTGATTTCTGAAGGCATGTGGTTTAGTGGAGTTAAGACGCTGAATACAAATGCACGCCACACTTTCCCAATATTAATTCAAATTAAAATACATTTACATTTGGAATTGGAACGTAACAAAATGTGGGAAAGTTCAAGGGGTATGAATTCTTTGCAAGGTATTTACTGTTAGTGTGTTTGGACTGATTTTACAGATTGAGCGGACCCTCTTTGAGGACACTGTGAAGACACTCAATAACTACTACGCAGAGGCCGAGAAGATCAGCGGCCAGTCCTACCTGGAGGGCTGCTTGGCCTGTGTGTCAGCTTACATTATTTTCCTCTGCATGGAGACACGATATGAGAAGGTACTGTATTGAGATGTTCTCCTTTCAACCTTTTACATCATAATCTGCATTTACCATCTTTCTGCTCAAGTCCTTACACATAGCCAGCTTTGATGAAAGAGAAACCTCAGTTTACAATGTTTTTAAAAAGATTGAATTCAGGTTTAACCTTCTTACTCATTCAAGTGTGACCATGCATGTATTCAGAGGGGCAGACGGAAATTGTTTTGAAGGCAATTCAAAAGATGTTCTGATGTTTGATGTGTCCAGATCCGCCATGCTTACAAATACATCAGTTTACCTACAAGTTCACAGGGTGACTCCATGCTGAAGTGATTGCACCTGTATACCAGTGGCTGCACCTGAATTTCTGAGTTCCTTACCATGGCTGATTATAAAAGGCATCTAATTAACCTGTGTAGTTCTGCTTTAGTTGCCCTTTATTCACATGGAATAGAGATGAAATAAACACAATGTCCCTACAAGTCCGATTTCTTTTTATCCTCCTTCTTTGATCTCTTCTCTTTAGCTTAGAACCTCCAGAGGCAGGTCTTGTTTATGTTTGTTCTGTTTTTGGTTGAATCTCATTAACCTATGCAGAACATTGTGTAACAAAACCTCTTTACGAATAAACTATAGTCAACTGCCACCCATGAAGCATATTCTTGTTTGCTCTCTCAGCTGACAGAAGGCCACACATGAATAGATATGGAAGGATGGAACGTATGCCAAAGCCTAACCTGATAGGCATCTCTCCCATCAAAGTCAAACGAAAGGGCAGAAACTAAGAAAAAAAAATGCGTGTTTAGAAAAAAAAACAAGCATAAGCTCACTTGAAGAATTGTATTAATTATGGGTCACTGATATCTGAACCCTTTTAAGTTTAAAGGGGATGAAGAAGGTTAATATATATTAACATTTATTTTGGTTAATTTATTTCCTTGTGTGAGTAAACCATACTGTCCCATTTTTTTAAATTTTTTACAGAACTACAGTAACTGAAATTTTAAGTAAGATTTAGTTATTTGTAAAAGTAAATAATGACATTAAAACATATTTTATTTTAGAACATTCCATTTTAACTACATGAAGTGCTTTAAAATGTCCAACAAAATGACTGATTCATTTGTGCACAAAAAAATACCTTAAATCTACCTGCTAGGCCAAAAAACAGTGCAGGGTAAGTTCATGCTTATTACAAACCTGACACCAGTTTCTTTACCCTCCCCCTTTATAGAAGCACCTTGCTTACTTTAACAGCAGATTATATAAAATGAAAAGGCACATGATTTTCTGATCAGCCATAACATTAACAACACATAACAATAACACATTAACATTGATTATAAATTATATACCAGTAAACTGGTGACCGGATCATGGATACCCAAGGCTCACCCATGCCCACAGGGCCCATCTGGTCCTAGTCCAGAGAAAAGCCAACGCAGCACAAATAGCTGAAAAATAGTCAGCACTGGCAATGACAGATATACACCACAGCACACCCGCAGCTGTCTTGTGGAGTCATGCTCCACGGGGCCAGAGCTGTCCAGGTGTCACATGGGGAACCTACACAGTACTGGGCATCATGTTTTGTGATCTATTTAGGCTCTACTCATCATTCAGTCACACATTTCCAGTAACTGCATTACCATTGTCATGGTGAATCTGAATCACATTGCTTATCATAAATGCAAGGACATAATGCAGGATAATTCATCCCAATACCAATACAGTAAATGCCACCTGCAGGTTATCACAGACACCATGCACACACACACACACACACACAGCACATATATTTGGGTAAGTAGTGTAATATATACACAGTGAGAGAGAACGCTGGGCTTTGGAGGTGTTTAAAATAATGGTAAAAATTTTGTGTGCAAAAAAAAAGTTTTTTTGTTCTGCTTGGAAACAGGCTTAAAAATAGCTCTACTAAAAGTTAGAAACTGGCTTTTGCTCTAATCCAGTTTTACCAAAGTGAAGTAAAAAAAACATTATCTTACTCTGTGATGTAATTATCTTTGATTTTGTGATAAAGTGTGCGTGCGTGTGTGTGTCTGTGTGATGTGTGTGTCTGCGTGTGTGTGTGTGTGTGTGTGTGTGTGTGTGTGTGTGTGTGTGTGTGTGTGTGCGTGTGTCACCAGTGTTTTATCTCTCGAGAGCTCCATGGTAACCATATCAGACTGAAAGCCCCACATCTTCAATAGAGATAGAGTATCTTCTTATAAGAAATCTGTATTGTGTAATTTAGTTCAATCTTTTATCATGTCCTTCCTTGTCTTTGTCACTATGCAGGTTTTAAAAAAGATCTCCATGTATATTCAGGAGCAGAATGAGAACATCTATGCCCCACGAGGACTTCTTATCACTGACCCTATTGAGAGGGGCATGAGAGTGGTATCCTTTACAGTATATATACAATGATATATGGGCATCTTAGACAAAACATCAAAGACTTGGACTTCATGCAAGTAGATTCTGTGAGTCAGTGAATTGAGATGAGAAGGATGAGATATGTATTTGGTTGATTAAAGACCAGATATGCTCATACTTTGTGGATCCTCAGTGCTCTATAAAAAGTGTAAGCTGATAGGATGAGGATGGGAGAGTTACAGGAGTCTAGCCATGGTATAATGAATACCTGGAGCTTCTAATGATATGCGATGAAAATCTCTAAGGCCTTTAGATCACATGATTACAAGATTTGATCTGCAAAGACAAGTGGTTCTTCTAAGCTTACCCAGAGGTTCTTGCTAGAATGAAATGAGCTGTCTTTGGTAAGAATTCATGCTCAAATGCCTTTAAGGCATGTTGAGATTGTTGCTGATGCAGAAGTACTCCAGACAGAAGAAGTGAATAATGATAACTTAATTAAATGTTTTACATGTATGCAATTATTCAAATATTACACCCCAGGGCAATTCCATGCAAAGGTCAACATTAACAAGAAGGATTTTTAACAAATCATTCTGATATGCTACAAACACTACATTTACATCATACTACATCATATATTAAATAGTAAAGTCTAATGATAATAATCAAAACTCACAGTCAAAAAAATTATAAAAACTACAAAAAAGAAATAGAGGAAACAAAAGAGGGAGAAAAGGACCAGGAAAAAATGTCAACAATAATTGCTGATTTTATAATTTCCTTGTTATTTATTAGAATATTTCTTGTTATTTATTAATACTTATTATTTTTCTACTATATTTATAATGTTAAAATGTGCTATTTAAGCTGGTAGAGGACTGATGCAGACACATCACATTCATGATGAGAAAATGTCGCAAGTTGTTCTACATGCCTATAACACTCATTTATCCTAAATCATTAATTCATTTTCATTCAGTTTTGGTAAAAGTATAAATATAAAAGTTTGTTCATTTATTGTCACATTAAACTTTAATATTGAATGAGGCAGAACGGTGGCTTAGCGGTTAGCACTATTGCCTTGCAGCTCCAGGGTGTGTATGTACAGTGTACAGTATGTCTCCGTGTGCTTGGTGGGTTTCCTCTGGTTTTCTCCCACAGTCCAAAGCCATGCAGGTTAGGTTAGTTCATGTTCCCAAAGTGCCCTTAGTATATGAGTGTGAGTATATGTGTGTGCCCTGCAATGGATTGGCACCCTGTTCAGGGTGTACCCCGCCTTGTGCCCTAAGTTTCCTGGGATAGGCTCCAGTCCCCTGTGACCCTGTATACATATTAAGCAGTATAGATGATAAGTGAGTTAGGATTCAATTGTTCTTAGCCGAAATTAATCTAGGAATTTATTTCATTTCTGAATTTGCCCCTTTACCAAGTAATGTTCAAATGAGAGCCTTCTTACTTATGTATCTTAGTTCTTAAACATATGTCTCCAGGTACTGTCTCCAGGTACAGTACTCTAATTCGAAAGTAATAATGGTCATCGTGAAACTTTATTTTGAAACTGGGTCGATTTTTGTTAGGAGATGACACACTCTCCAGTGGACCATCAAGCATGCCTGGCAGAGCTGATACTGTGTCTACCCACAATTCAAACTGTCTGGTGAAAGACCTTTCACCATACTGAAACGCTAACTCATCTGAAACCTTAAACAGACTCCACACTGCTGCATTCCGGAAATTGACGGCATGCATACAATTTGTAAAACAGTAAGTTCTGACAGTATTTATGACTGTAAACTAAATTACTTTCCAATAATATGATGTTTTGCTTTTTGTTTTTCCGTGGGAGTCTTCAGGTTTCTCAGGAACTACTTCATTTTTTGTCTTATTAACTTCAAGAGATAAATACGAATTGTAAATAAATAACTTGTCCTTCAGAGATTCCATAACATGATTTTACATATCGCTAATAAAGAAATAAAAAATTGTAATTAAAAACAAATCATCTAAAGAGTGAAACTTTGATGGACCATGTCATATCCAAGCCTGTCTGGATTATTTTCTTATAATAGCACTATCTGGTGTATGTTATTTCTTACTTTACAGTATTTTCAATCACTAGACAGTGAGCCTAGTGAAATACCTGAAAAACACATCCGTCCCTAAAACCTATTACTAACATATTACACCTATTACAAAAAAAAAAATTTATTGTATGTTTGATATGCATTCAGCATTTAATGCTGGCCTCACATAAAGCTATGTGCCTTTATAACCCTTGACTGTGATATTTCAGATAGAGATTTCTGTCTTTGAGGATCGCAGCTCCACCGGCTCCAGTTCCAGTGGCAGCTCCGCATCTGGCTGCAGTGCTCGGTGACTGGAGGAACAGCACCAGGGGTACGGGTACAGAGGGGCCAAAGGGATAGCCAAGATTCGCATGTTGAAACATGAGAGCACCAGATTCTGAATTGAGTGAATGTCGAGACTACTTTTTTCCAACTCCTCTTCCTCTGCCATCACATAATTCATAATGTATACATACAAACCATCCTTTACTTCCATCCTTTCATCACCTTCTATGTTTGCATTAGCAACATACATGATCCCTGAACTTTATACATCATATCCTACAATTCCTGAAATAGAGAGCAGGAGTCGACTTTTATATTATAGCCAAAATATTTCTTTAAGTGTACCCACTACATTCCTGTCTATTCCTGTCAATTGGACATTGTTATGCATTTGGCAGCTGAGGAGAGTCCTGGAGTGTGGCCAAGCTCTTCTCATTCTCCTGTCTGGTCTTCTTTAAGAGGCACTGCTACAGTTCACTGCCATCACTGATATTGTGCAGTGCTTGAGGCTTCTGTTCACTCGGCCAACTCTGCCATTCACCTGCGGCTCAGTGGTTTGCTATTCTGTGGTGTGGGCAGAGAGCCCAGGTGGATCAAGTTCTCCCTGCGTCTCAGCTCATTGGGTATGCAAGCAAGCTTCAGCCCATCCGGGACCCTTTGTCTCCATGAGATGAAAGCTACTAGCAGTTTTGGCCAGTCCACTGAACTGGGGTTGATGAATGTGTGTGTATATGTTTGGACAGCAGATAAGCTACATTTAGCTGATAAAATTCAGAGGAAGTTGAATCAGCAGCTGCTTAATATAAGCTCCAACAAACAGCTGCCTCATGTGTTTCTGTCTTGGTCAGTTTTGCACTAATGATAGCTCCAGGCTGAAACTTGCCCAGCATCTTGCCTTTATGAATACTCAGCAGCTTAATCCTGCAAACAATTATTAGGGCATTGTGATTTACCCAAATTTACTCCCTTTCTAAAAAATAATAGTATACAATATCGGAAATCAGAGCAAGCAAAAGCTGCAGTATATATCTTGTAAGAGATTTGTCATATGAACAACTATTGTTCTCTATGTCAATCTGATAAGGTAGATGTAACAGAACTTTGCCTCAATCTCTTTTTTGTTTTCTATTCAAATTCTCAGTTGAGGTGTATAGATCTACATGTATTATTATTATTATTATTATTATTATTATATAGCATATGGATCCACTGGGAATTTAAATTCCTGCACAAATGACATGTTATCTGATATCCATTCCTTCATTCATTCATTCATTCATTCATTTATGTATTGATCTTCAGTTATCATTATATCTTAATCGAGGTCATAGTGGATCAGGGGTTTAATATTAGGAACACAAGGTGAGGTCACTTCAGTATATAAGGCTTGGCATGTTGTATGGCCCTGCATGGCCTGGGTGACTTGTAGCCACCCAATTTGGGTCATGAGATCCTCAACAGAATAGATGAACAGTACAGCGTTTGTCTATAATCTAATTGTTAGGTCATGCAAATTGGCACGACTTATAAATATAGGAACAAATCACGTGGCTAAAACCCGATCACAGGTAGGTACTTTGAGGTAATCAACAGAAGGCATGGGTTTATTCTCCATTTGTTAACTCCCAAGTTAAGTTTTATATGGTATATTTATTACATTAAATTATCATTGTTGGTTAAACCATTTTTAAATGAGTCACTGTAATCTCTCTTTTTTTTTTTTTTAGTTAGTTTGGATAGCTAGATAATGGATAGCATTTACATCTCAGAGCTCCAGGGTCACTGGTTTTATCCTGTTCACTAACTATATGGAGATTTTTCTGCATGTTGTTTGATGACCATTCTGATTTCCTTTAAGTTCTCCAAGTAAACTCCTTTTTAAAAACAAGCAAGAGCATAAATTGGTTATCTTAAATTCCCTTAGGGTGTTAATAAATGTGACAGATATGTGTGATGCCTTGCAATTATTGTTATTGTAAATTCATGAATCAATGCACAATAAGATTCTTGTTGGGAAGTGTATTTCTCTCTCTTTTGGTTTAAATGTAGCAATATTCACCAGAGCCAATTTCAAACTTAAAAGTACAGTTGTAATATATGCATAAGCAGTAAGTTAGCTGCACATTTAGCCACCTTAAGTTATGCATGAAAATTGATGTCATTATGTTTACCTGAAGACATTATATACGGGTTTAAATATCATATATCTATATGTTTATTTCACTTACATCACATATCTGTTAATTTCTTTTTTTAACCTCTCCCCATTCATTCCCTATTGCCATTTTAACCAATACTCAATAGTAAGCCAGTGCTCATCTCAGAGCTTGCAATTAGGTCACTGGCTCTCTAGTGGTAACCATTCTGTGCCTGCTGCTTTCATGTTTCATCAATATGGAGATACCCAACCTGGTGCTGAGCAACTGGTAGCCAATGAACTGGCTGTAAATACATGACTTGCACTATAGACGCATGAGATACCTTTTATTGGACTAGTAGTCATTTCAGTGACCAAGTGAGAACTGTGTTGTCCTATAGTCTTCCCAGTGATTGATCTAGAGCATTGAATTTTGTGTATATATGTGCAAAGTAAAAACTAAAATCATGTGTGTTTTTGTATATACAGTGCTCTCATGAATTATTGACCCCATCAGAAAATAAGGCCGTAGTACAATTGTACAAAGCCTGATTATAGTTTTTTTTTCAAATAACAAGGGAAGTATTTTATTTCTGATTAAGCAAAAAAATAATAATAATCTAAGTAAAACTGCATTGAATGCTTTTAAAAATGACCGGGACTACTGGCATTCCATATGAAATAGATGCAAACAAATTGTCAGTCTGTTATTTTTCATACACAGTCTCCAGGATTTCTGGTGTAACCATGTCCTGTATTATTGTGTAATAAATCTAAGGTTGCACATACCACATTCTGAATGTAAATCCCCTTTGTTTTCCAGTAGCATGGGAAAACTCAAAAGAATTTCAGTACAGTTGAGATAGTGAGTTATTGGGCTGCAACAAATAAGGTAATGGATATAAAAATTTCTAAATATTAAAACATGTTTTGTGGCATAAAAACGATATACAGAACAGTAAATCTGGCAGGAACTTAACAACCACTGAGGATAGTTAAGGAGGGGGAAAGGAAAAGAGCCGAAAGAACAAAAAGGCTGCGCAGTTTATACTGTATGCGTCTTGTGGTTGTCCAAGTCTTACAAGAAAGAACTCAGATTTTCTAATAAAATGCAGCTTAACTGCACCCAGAAGTCTTTACAACTATAACCGACATTGTGTTTTCAGATCAGACCAGCATGTTTGGCAAAATATTAAATATTTAAACGTGTATTGTATAAAATAAATTTCCTGATATTTCATATTAAAATATAAGGTGGTGGATCATGGCTGCTCAGGAAGTTTAGTGAAAATTAATAGCATCATGAATTCTATAGAATTACTAAATAAATGTGTGAGAACATTTTAACCTAATATATAATTTTATCTGCCAAAAGATTCAGAAGATTTTAGTTTTCTGAATTAAAGCTTATTAAAAACATGTGAAGAGTAAGGTCCAAATACACAAACCTGATACTAGAAATTGCCTTATATCATGGTTAGTTAGATAGTGGACAAAGATGTCTTCACAAGTGCTTTTTGTCCTAATGGATATTGAGGAAATAGACTCAGTTATTTTTTCGAAAAAGCACTAGAAATTTACAAAATATTAATTAACTAATTATAAAAGGTGTGAATTTTGCGGGTAGTGTTTTTTAAAGAAAAAATTGCACTATTTGACAATAAAATGTAAATACAAAATAGCATTGTCTGTGAATATGACCTGTTGCATCACTTTTTATATACAGTTTAAATGCTTTATGGTGGATGTCAATAAGATAGAAAAGAGGGCACTGTATTTTTGCATGTTTACTGAACAAGGGATTTTAGTGGTAATTTTTTTTGTATGTATTCTAAAATAAATCCAGCTGTGGAGTAGCAATAAATTATGGAAATTAAAATGTATTTACATTTTTTGAAATACAAAAGTAAATGTATGCAATACCTCTGCATTTGTCTTTTATTGAAAACAAAACATGATAAAGTACATGTACATCAAGCTATAGCATTATGACCACCCACCTAATATTTAGTAGCCTCTAATTCTTTAACCAAAACAGTGATGAACTGTGTGGTGTGACACCTTTCTCCGGGAACCAGCATTACTTTTTTCATCCATTGCTCATGACCCTATCACTGGTTCACTGGTTTTCCTTCTGTGGACCAATTTTTAAGGTCCTGACCCCTGCAGACAGGAAACATCCCACAAAAGCTGCAGTTTTGGAGTTGCTCTGATCCAGTTCTCTAGCTATCACAATTTGGCCATCGTTAAAGTTGATCAAATCCTAATGCTTGTTGAATCTTTTTTCGTTCCAACATATCAACAAGTTACAAAATGTTTACCTGCTGCCTAATATGTTCAACCCACCACCAGCTGCCACTGTAATAAGATATGTATCTTTAGGTACTGTAATAATGTTAAGACTGGTCAGTGTATATGAATTCATAATGCCATTTAATATTGCATAATGCATTATAAAATTTGCAATGGTCTTATGAATAGATATAACTATAAGCCTGACAAGTCACATACTCAGTATTTTTCAGAGGTGTCAAGTAACGAAGTACAAATACTTCGTAAGTAGAAATTTTGGGTATCTATACTTTACTGAAGTAATTCTTTTTCAGACGACTTTTTACTTCTACTCCTTACATTTTCACGCAATTATCTGTACTTTTTACTCCTTACATTTAAAAAAAAGCCTCGTTACTCCTATTTCATTTTAGCTTGTCATTCAAAAAACAAACAAAAAAAAAAACATCCGGATACATCGTGCCATCCGAATAGAGCAAATTTGATTGTGGTTGGATGAGAAGTATAAACATACCATTCCGACACCCTATTGGTTGGTAAGCGATCCATCGCACCTGCACATGATGTCACGTCACACACTCCAGCAAGGACGATGGAATAAAATAGCATTTTTGGTTGATAAGTGATAGTGATAAGTAGACGAAGATGTCCGTGATAGAGACTTAAGATTCGAGCGAAATGTCACAACGAAGCACCAGCGAGGAAGGTAACAGGAATGATATATACTTAGCAAAAAAAGAAACGTCCTCTGACTTTCAACTGTTTTTACTTTCAGTAAACTTAATGTGTAAATAATTGTATGAACACTAAAATCATACATTGCGGACAGTCTGAGCACTGATGGAGGGATTGTGAGTTCCTGGTGTGACTCGGGCAGTTGTTGTGGCCATCCTGTACCTGTCACGCAGGTGTGATATTCGGATGTACCGATCCTGTGCAAGTGTTGTTACACGTGGTCTTCCACTGCGAGGAAGATCAGCTGTCCTTCCTGCGTTTTGCACTCCTGTGTTTTTAGAACTGTGACCTTAAATGCCTACTTTCTGTAAGCTGTTAAGGTCTTAACGACCATTCCGCAGGTGCATGTTAATTAATTGATTATGGTTAATTGAACATGCATGGAAAACATTGTTTAAACCCTTTACAATAAAGATCTGTAAAGTTATTTGGATTTTTACAACATTATTGTTGAAATACACAGTCCTGAAAAAGGGATGTTTGTTTTTTGCTGAGTATATATATGTTGTTGGTCTTTCGGCTGCTCTCGACAAGGGGTCGCCACAGCGAAATACCCAGTCCGCACTACAACTTGGCGCAGGTTTTACGCCAGATGCCCTTCCGGACGCAACCCTACTATTTAATCCGGGCTTGGGACCGGCACTGCATCCATATACAGTCATGGCCAAAAGTTTTTTAAATTACATAAATATTGGAAATTGGAAACGTTGCTGCTTAAGTTTATATAATAGCAGTTATGACAGCATAACCTTATAATAGCACTCCAGAATGTTATGAAGAGTGATCAGATGAATTGCATAGTACTTCTTTGCCATGAAAATTAACTTGATCATAAAAAACCTTCCCACTGCATTTCATTGCTGTCATTAAAGGACCTGCTGAGCATTTATACAGTATATTATATATATATATATATATATTAATCATTCATTCTGACAGCACTAATGTTTATTGTAGCCAACCATACAAGGGTAATTGTTACTAAGCCTGCCCTGAGTACACAAATTTTCTTGTATGTTGCCCTCACAAATACCTGCAGCTAAGCTTGGATGTACATTTACATTTCAATGAAGTTTACCGATGACATGCCTCTGAAGTACTTATGGGCAACTAGTTAACATATCTTCTTCTCCATTAAACATGTTAATGCTCAGTAGTACACATATATGTTTCTTAAATGTATTTGCATTGTACTAAAATGCATTCTTTTTCAATTTGTCAGGGGCGGACAGAGGTGGCTGGACGGAAATGAACCCAATAGCAGACACACAGTGATTAAATGATGGGAAATAGTGTTTTTAGTCTTTATTTTATAAACTGAGGCTTGGGTAGCAGGCACGGCAGGAGCAGGGGAGAGAAGCAGTGGCTGTGTGTGCTTAGTGACTGGGGAAGCCTTTAGTGACGTGAGAGGAGGCGGGGCTATGACGCGAGGGGATCTCCACAATCCCGGAAGTCGAACGCGGGGAATCCTCTCGGGTTCTTGCAAGCAATCTTTTCTTTTGCTGTCAGTCCGCTTAGCACGTATAAGTTGGTGAATGGAGTGCAGTGGCTTGTCTTCTTCGGCGAAAGTGAAGATCGGCGCGCGCCGCGAGTGTCTTTTCTCCGCGAATACGGGAATGCTCGAATGCGGAAGTGCTCGCGAGCAAGGCGAGCAAGATGAAGTGGCGGCTGGAAGAGTCGTCCTTGTCCAGGCAGAGGTCGATATCCGAAAATCCAGCAGCGGGGGCAAACAAATCCAAAACGTGAGTGCACATCCGAAATCCTGGGAACATGCAAGGTCATACACATTAATCAGTCCGATAACAGCAGAAGTACAGGAGGGGCGTAGACGAGAGAGAAGTCCGAAAAAACAGGCAGGGTCGATAACAGGCTAGATAACACTGAAAACTGCTTTACAAGATAGACGTGAGGCACACGAGTAAGATACTGCGGCACTGAATGGTTCTCTCAGTGTGCTTAAAAAGCCTAGAGATGATTGCATAATAGGGTTTCAGGTGTGCTTGAGTGGCAGGTGAGCTTGAGAGGGGAAAAACCTGGAGTGGAGTTTAGAGTCTGGAGGTGCTGGGTTGATCTGGCTGGCATGTGACAGTACCCCCCCTCCTACGGACGCCACCTGGCGTTCTGGCTGGTGCGTTGGGATGTTGTTGGTGGAAATTCTCAATGAGGGATGGATCCAAAATGAATCTTGACGGAATCCAGCACCTCTCCTCTGGGCCATAGCCCTCCCAATCTACTAGATACTGGAGACCCCTGCCTCGTCATCGAGCCTTCAGCAGTCTTCGTACGGTGAACGCTTCGCCACCATCGATGACCTGGGGAGGAGGAGCTGGGCGGGCGGGTGGATTTAGCGGGCAGGAGACCAGAGGTTTGAGGGGTTTATCCGACGCATAGTGGAGGCAAGACGGAGTCTGACGGTGCAGGGGTTGATGACTTTAATGATAGTAAATGGGCCGAGAAACCTGGGGGACAGTTTCCGAGAGATGGTCTTGAGGGGGATATGACGAGCAGACAACATGACCCTTTGGCCTACTCGATAGCGCGGTGCCCTGGAACGGTGTCGGTCGGCTTGTTGTTTGAAGGCTGAGACGGTGCGGCGGATCCTTGATCTTGCATTTAGCCAAGTTCTCCGGCATCTATGAATAAAGGCTTGAGCCGAAGGGACCGAGACCTCCTCCTCCTGAGAGGGAAACAGGGGAGGCTGGTACCCGAGAGAGCACTGAAAAGGCGACAGGCCGGTAGCCGACGTGGGCAGAAAATTGTGGGCGTATTCGATCCATGGGAGCATCCGGCTCCAGGACCGGGGCTCGTTGGATATCATACACCGGAGGGCTGTCTCCAGGTCCTGGTTGGCCTGTTCCGTCTGCCCGTTAGTCTGTGGATGATACCCCGAGGATAGACTGGGCGTGGCACCGATTAGTCTACAGAAGGCAGACCAGAACTGTGCCGCAAACTGGGGTCCACGGTCCGATACAATGTCCATCGGGAGTCCGTGAAGTCGGAAAACATGAATGATTAGTAGTTCCGCTGTCTCTTTGGCCGTGGGGAGACTAGATAGAGGAACGAAGTGAGCTGACTTGGAGAAGCGGTCCACGATAGTGAGGACGCAGGTGTAACCTTCGGACTCGGGAAGCCCGGTAACAAAATCAAGGACTATGTGGGACCATGGTCTGTGTGGAATTGGACGCGGCCTAAGGTGGCCAGCAGGCGGCTTATTGCTGGTCTTGTTTCTTGCGCAGAGGTCACAGGCATTCACGAAGCGACGGATGTCATTTCTCATGGTGGGCCACCAGAAGCGTTGCTGGACAAGGGCTAGAGTGCGTGCCGCCCCAGGGTGGCAGGCCAGCCTTGAACCATGCCCCCATTCCAGGACACATGGTCGTTCTGCCTCCGGGACAAAGAGCCTGCCTGCTGGTGTCTCTGGGGGACCGGGACCCTGGTTGAGCGCTGTCCTGACTCGTGACTCGACGTCTAGCAGTGCCGCCCCTACCAGGCATTGGGGGGGCAAAATGGAGGCATCAGATGCTTGATTCTGGACTGGTGAAAACTGGCGGGAGAGCGCGTCCGGTTTGGTATTCTTCGAGCCCGGGCGGTAGGACAGGGAGAAGTTGAAACGAGAAAAAAATAGGGACCACCTTGCTTGTCGGGAATTGAGGCGTTTGGCTGTCCTTATATATTCCAAGTTCTTGTGGTCCGTCCAGACCAGGAACGGGGCCTCGGTTCCCTCCAGCCAGTGTCTCCACTCCTCTAATGCCAATTTTACAGCCAGCAGCTCCCGATCCCCAATGCCGTAATTCCTTTCGGTGGGCGAGAGGCGGCGGGAGAAAAAGCAGCAGGGGTGCAGCTTGTTGTCCGCGGGAGACCTTTGTGACAGCACCGCCCCTACTCCAGAATCTGAGGCGTCCACCTCGACCACAAACTGAAGGGCAGGATCAGGTTGTTGGAGAATCGGAGCTGAAGTGAAGCGCATCTTCAGTTCCCGAAACGCCTCAGCTGCTTGTTTCGTCCAGGTAAACGGGCTCTTTACTGAGGTCATGGAGGTGAGTGGCATAGCTACAGAGCCATAGTCTCGGATAAACCGCCTGTAAAAATTGGCGAAGCCCAAGAAACGCTGAAGGTCCTTACGGGTGGTCGGAACGGGCCAGTCGGTAACAGCTTGCAACTTTGCGGGGTCCATCTGGATCTTTGAAGGGGCAATGATGAAGCCTAGAAAAGAAACAGTGTTTCGATGAAATTCACATTTTTCAGCCTTCACGAAGAGCTGGTTCTCAAGAAGCCTCTGAAGCACCTGGCGAACATGTCTTGTATGTTCCTCTATGGAGCGGGAGAAGATGAGAATGTCATCAAGATAGACAAAGGCAAATACATTAATAAAGTCCCTAAGGACATCGTTGACCAAGGCTTGGAAGACTGCCGGGGCATTGGCCAACCCGAAAGGCATTACAAGATATTCATAATGACCAGATGAGGTGTTGAAGGCGGTCTTCCACTCATCTCCCTCCCTGATTCTAACGAGGTGATAGGCACTGCGGAGGTCCAGCTTGGTAAAGACCTGGGCCCCCTGCAGAAGGTCAAAGGCTGTTGACATCAGGGGTAGGGGATACCGGTTTTTAACGGTAATGTCGTTAAGCCCTCTTTAGTCAATACAGGGGCGCAGGGACCCATCTTTTTTGGACACGAAGAAGAAGCCTGCCCCGGCGGGTGATGATGATGGTCGGATGATGCCGGCGGCTAATGATTCTGAGATGTACTTATCCATGGCCTCTCTTTCGTGTTGGGAGAGTGAGTAGAGACGTCCCCGTGGTGGAGTCGTGCCAGGGAGGAGGTCAATGGCACAGTCGTAGGGTCGGTGTGGTGGTAGGGAAGTCGCCCGGGATTTACTGAAGACCGTTCTGAGATCAGCGTAGTCACTTGGGACTGAGGAGAGGTCAGGAAACTCCTCAGGGGAGATTATTACTGGAGCGGGGCTGAGCGCAGACTTGAGACACGATGCTAGGCAGAGTGGGCTCCATCCAAGGACGGTGTTGTGCTGCCAGTCTATTTGTGGGTTATGGCGGATGAGCCAGGGACGTCCAAGAACGAGCTGGGCTTGAGCCTTTGGCATGACAAGAAATGATACCTCCTCTGAGTGGTTCCCAGATGTCCTCAGGGTTACTGGGGCGGTCCGCTGGGTAATGGGGGGAAGAAGCGTCCCATCGAGAGCGTAGACTGACAGCGGCGGTCCCAGAGGGACGGTTGGCAAGTGCAGTTCCTCAACTTTTGATGCACTGATTAAATTCTGGTCCGAGCCGGAGTCGACGAGAGCATGAAGAACATGGGAGCAATGATCCCAAAGGAGCATGACAGGAAGAAGTGAACGGTTCTTAGGCGACTGTCCTTGGCACGCCCCCTCCAGTGTGCCTAGGTTCACTGGGGGGGCCTTGCTTTTAATGGGCACTGGAGGCGTAGGTGTCCGAGTTGCCCACAGTAAAGGCACGCCCCTGTCTGAACCCGACGTTGTCGCTCCTCCGGTGAGATCCGGGTTCGCCCAATCTTCATGGGTTCGGTCGGAGAGCCGTTGGAGGTGGTTTGACCAGGAGAATTATTGGTCCTGGGCTGGAGTTGGCCAGGGGCGCGGCGTCTTTGTCGAAGGCGTGCGTCTACTCGCCCTGCCAGGTCCATTAGACCATTAATGTCTTCAGGGAGCTGCTGGGAGACTAACTGATCCTTGACAGACTTTGTCGAAGGCGTGCGTCTACTCGCCCTGCCAGGTCCATTAGACCATTAATGTCTTCAGGGAGCTGCTGGGAGACTAACTGATCCTTGACAGACTCCGAAAGTCCATTTAAAAAGGTGTCGTACAAGGCCTGGGCGTCCCACTCAGTGGCAGCCGCCAAGGTTCGAAACTCAATGGCATAGTCGTAAGCAGACCTAGAACCCTGGCGAAGCTCCAGCAGTTGCCTCACGGCCTCCCTTCCTGCGTAAGAACGATCAAAGACCCTCTTCATCTCCTCAGTGAAGGCACTGAAGGTGGCACAGCAAGGGCTGTTAGCATCCCAGACGGCGGTTCCCCACTCACGGGCTCTGTCTGTGAGGAGGGTGATGACATAGGCCACCTTAGAGCGTTCGGTGGGAAAAGTTGAGGGTTGGAGCTCCAGTGACAGAGAACACTGAGACAGGAAGGAACGACAGGTTCCGGGATCGCCATTGTATGGTTGTGGGTTGGGCAGGCGGGGTTCGTGCCGGGTCGCGGGTGTTGAAGTAGAAGGAAGGGCAGAGCATGCCTGTTGAAATTGAGTCGACAGCTGAGACAAGGCCTGGGAGATCTGCTGGAGACTTTGCTGTTGGGAATTGATCAAAAGTCCCTGCTGGGCGACAGCCTGATGCAATCGGGAATCAGAGCGTGCGCTAGACCTGAGTTGAAGCCTGGCCTGAGAGCTAGGTCTGTGGCGAGAAGCGTCCGCTGGGTCCGTCATGGCCGCAGTATGCTGTCAGGGGCGGACAGAGGTGGCTGGACGGAAATGAACCCAATAGCAGACACACAGTGATTAAATGATGGGAAATAGTGTTTTTAGTCTTTATTTTATAAACTGAGGCTTGGGTAGCAGGCACGGCAGGAGCAGGGGAGAGAAGCAGTGGCTGTGTGTGCTTAGTGACTGGGGAAGCCTTTAGTGACGTGAGAGGAGGCGGGGCTATGACGCGAGGGGATCTCCACAATCCCGGAAGTCGAACTCGGGGAATCCTCTCGGGTTCTTGCAAGCGATCTTTTCTTTTGCTGTCAGTCCGCTTAGCACGTATAAGTTGGTGAATGGAGTGCAGTGGCTTGTCTTCTTCGGCGAAAGTGAAGATCGGCGCGCGCCGCGAGTGTCTTTTCTCCGCGAATACGGGAATGCTCGAATGCGGAAGTGCTCGCGAGCAAGGCGAGCAAGATGAAGTGGCGGCTGGAAGAGTCGTCCTTGTCCAGGCAGAGGTCGATATCCGAAAATCCAGCAGCGAGGGCGAACAAATCCAAAACGTGAGTGCAAATCTGAAATCCTGGGAACATGCGAGGTCATACACATTAATCAGTCCGATAACAGCAGAAGTACAGGAGGGGCGTAGACGAAAGAGAAGTCTGAAAAAACAGGCAGGGTCGATAACAGGCTAGATAACACTGAAAACTGCTTTACAAGATAGACGTGAGGCACACGAGTAAGATACTGCGGCACTGAATGGTTCTCTCAGCGTGCTTAAAAAGCCTAGAGATGATTGCATAATAGGTTTCAGGTGTGCTTGAGTGGCAGGTGAGCTTGAAAGGGGAAAAACCTGGAGTGGAGTTTAGAGTCTGGAGGTGCTGGGTTGATCTGGCTGGCATGTGACACAATTGCCATATACAGTATCCCAAATCACTATGGCCGTTAAAAAATACTACAAAAAAACTAACAACACATTTTTCTTTTTTTTTTTTATGAGGTGTTAGTGCAGTATGTAGGCCCGTGGCCCAGCCTAAGCTTTTATCCTTAATGCTTTTTTCCCCTTACACTACTTTTACTTTTATACTTTAAGTAGTTTTGAAACCAGTACTTTTACACTTTTACTTGAGTAAAACGCTTGGGTTGATACTTCAACTTCTAAAGAAGTCTTTTTAAACCCTAGTACTGTACAGTATCTGTACTTCTACTCAAGTAATGAATGTGAATACTTTTGACACCACTGGTATTTATGAAGTGTTATGCATGTAACTATTAGCAGTTATACATTACATGATATTATGGACAGTATACAGTATGTAGCACTTTACAGTATATGTTTGAATACAGTGATTACCAGAACGAGTTACCCCCACCCAAAACTCTAAAAACTCACACTGAAGCCAATACCAAGTGCAAGACCTGGACAATACCTGAGACTGAGTTAGGGCCGAGTATTTAGGGGGTCATGCCCAAATCAAGACTGAAATCCAATACCATCAAATTCTTTTGTTCAAGGCTAAGTATTTATTTTAGCTAGTTGGCTTAGTAGCTTAGAAATTACTTCTTGGTAAACTTTGTGCATCCAGAAAGAAAAATACAATACAAAATATATGTTTTAAAATTCATTATTAGGACTAAGAACATGTTTAATGAGACCAATGATAATTGATGTCCAAATACAAATTTCATAATGAGATAAGTCTAAGACAGTACAGAAAATGTCATCACTGTATGCTTATGTCTTCAAGAGTAGGACTGTAGGACTCTACTCCAGTCTTGGATAAAACACAACTCATTTAATTTGATTGTAGATTGTTGTTTGTTATTAACTTGTTATGAAAAGTCAACAGCAAAAAAGATTCTAAATAATTTCCAGTATTTCTCTGTGATCCCTGTTGGTTATGCTCCTGTCTAAAATAGCAATAAAAGCTAGCTTGTTCACTGACTTTTGCTAGGTCCTGTATATAATGAGGGACACTTTCATACTTCAGGCAAAGTGTCTCATGGCAAAAGCAAGCCAAACTCAAAATAGAATCTGTCTCCCCTCCTTGACATTAAGCCCAGTTACTGGGGAGGGATGAAGCAATATATTTCCATTTCAGAGGAAATGATATTGTCCTTGATCTGACAGTTATGTATAGCCAAGTCAAGGCCTGAAGGTTACTGCTATGATTTTGGCATTAGTCGGTGCTATTTGTTCTGCAGAATGATGACATTTTAGCAGTTTCTGTCCAGAACATTGGCTCAGAAGATGTTCGCCGGCTCTAATGCGATTGAAGGAAAACCTCAAATACGTCTGGAATGGAAAGAAGACCTAAAGTGATTTGACATTACCTTGAAGATAAAATCACTTTTTTCATGAACAAACTTACTCTAAATGGTTAAGACACAAAGTTCTCTTGTCCTTGATGTCAGAATGAAAGAAAGTGAAAAATACAAAGCAACGCATCAGTCAGAGCCCTCTCATAAACTGTGTAGCGATAAGCCTCCTGGGGTCATGTGACCCTAAAAACAGATTTGAGTTCTCTAATAGGAACAACACACCTGTTGCAAAAGGTCACTACTGGTTCTTAGGACATCTGACAAGAGCTTCCAGTGTTTTTACTGCTCCATCACATAACAGTGGCTCTGTTCTAGATGAGAAAGGATCTCTTTTATACATGATCAAGCCTGTTTCTTTTTCCCATGTCCAAGTACCCGAAATACCTGGTACACTTATACAGTACAACAAGCGTTCTAAAATGAGTATATTTAATGAAAAAAGATAATATTAATATTGAATAAAAAATACAACACGTGTATTTGTGTGTGTTTACAAATTATTTCAACAAAACAATTATGGCCACTATCTAAAAATTTATATTCTGTTAAACCTGCCCTGGGGAAAATAACACCACTGTGTCTACACTGGTAGTGTTTTCTAATATTTCACAGGAGCACCGATAGGTTTTAATTACAGCAATGCTATTTGCCATGGCATTGTTTTGACAAACGTACACCATTTCATAAATGTATTTCGAACCAGAAATAATTATGACAGTATTATTGATGACAGGAGAGTTGAACCACTCTATAAAATCCCAAAGATTTTCAAGCAGGTTAGAGTCAGGATTCTGTGGTTTCCAACTCATATGTGAAAATGATTCCTCATGCTCCCAGAACCACAATTTCACAATTTGAGTCTTATAAATCTTGCAATTGTCATTTTGGAATATGTTCAGCAAGCAGGAAAGAAATCCTTCATAGATGTGATAACTAGGTCATTCAGAGCATGCAGGTGGGGAGCTGATTTAATTTTATTGCCACATAATGTTGCTGAGTCCTGACCTGACCAGTGGAAACAATGCCATGATACATGCTATGGTAAAATTGTATAGCAAGCACTAAGCATGATATGCTCTTCACTTCTTACCCTGACTCACCATCTCTCTGAAATAGTGTCAATCTGAATTCATCAGAACACATGACCTTTTTACTTTTGGTATAAATGCCATTCATTATGCTTCCTACAGTAACTACAGTAAAGACTTTCTTCCTGCTTCACTAATAACAAACAGCTGTTGATACCCAAAACTTTAGGGATCAATTCATTGCAGTGCATGTGGAAATGCCCTTACTATTTTATTGAACATAGCTGAGAATTCTATTGTTGATTTTTTTTTTTTTTTTTACAATTCAGCTTCACCATTTGTTTAAATTATCTCTGATCACAGTTTTTCCAACCACATATGTTCTGCAAAAGTTTACAGTTCAGCACTATCACTTTCCAGCACTATTCTTTGTTTGATGCAAGCCAATAATTTGATCCTTCTGAAACACAGTAACATCAAACATGGTAACAACAACCACAGGATATATTTTCTGACATTGTTGTTACTCACTGCATCAATTAAGGGTATCAATTTAAAAACAAATGTTGACTTTTTGACTGCGCAGTGTGCAAAGAGAACTTGGTCCACGCTTCCATGAAGAAAAATTTAACCTCGTGAGACCCAGATGTCTGCATACAGTAAGTTCCCTACATACGAACATTTAAGTTTTAAAAAAAATAAAATAAAAATGCATTCACACATGTTCAGTTGCAGAAGTTAGATCCTATGTTGGGCGTATGTTTTCACGTGCATGCATTGTGCATCCTCTGCATTTGCTTGTAATGTAGTGTACAGTATTGTAGGCTACTGTATGGAGTAAAGTAGTCCAGTACAACCCCAAGTACATGATCAATATGTTCGGAAGCATGAAATAAGCAGCGATGAAGAAGTGGCAAACAATGTTGATGGAGACAAAATTAATTATTGGATAATTAAAAAATCATCCAATTGTGTTAGTGTCCTACAGTAGTACCTAGACAATGTAAGACAATGACTTGCCAACAATTTGGACTTACGAACGAGCTCTCAGAATGGAAAACGTTTATATGTAGGGGACTTACTGTATGCAGCATGCCAGTGTACTAAGTGGACCAAGCATATGGCAGTTATTCCCAATGACATTGTTTATATATCCTTGTACAATCCTCATATAAAGACTAGTTATAACCCCAACACTTAACCCTTTTCTTTGAAGACACTGAATAAGTTCATAGTTAAGACATGCTTATAAACAGGAACAATAAGGAAAAATTACAACGTCCAGATCTCAGGAGGTTAAGCTGCTTTATGTTCTTTGTTTTTGCATGCAGACGTCCCTCTTTAATTTAGATCACAGTTTTTTAGTAGTGCCACAATATGGAAATTAAAATTCAAAACACTGATAACATTAACTTAACCATTTTGTTTTTGAAAGTATATATAGAACATAATGTTATTTTAATGACTTTTTATATTTATCTCATTTTTGCAGGTCAACAACAAAATGTGTAAAATCATTTGTTCTCATTTCTCAAGTAGTGCTCTTTTTAGAGTGGTTTTAGAGGGATTTGGGATTCAGCCTTGTGCTAAAAGTTAGTTAGCTTTGTAGCTCAACTTAGGTGTATATCAAACAACACAGGGGCAATTATTAAGGTGAGTATTACAGTATTTAGCCATCAACAAGCCTACACTACTGTAGTTTGTAATATTTTTTAATATTATTTAATTATTACAATTAATATAATAATGCTGACTTTATTATTAAAATATTAAGTTAGGATGGACATAGTTTGCACGAATTGTTGTCGGAAAACAACCCTTATGCACAGCCATTAATTAGAGTCTAAGTTTAAAATAAAATTATTATTCACCCAGTCATCTTAAAATCCCTTTTTCTGAAGTTTAGTTTCTTTCTTGGCTGCTCTCTTTAGAAAAGGTTTCCCTTCACCTCAATGAACTTCCCTCCTCATGGGAAACCTCTCATTCCACAAACCGACCTTTTTATCTTCAAAATAACAATTTATGTTCAGGAAACTTAATGGCCCAGATCACTCAACTGGGTCATATTCAGAGTTTTTTGCATATCCTGTAAAAATGTTTGCCTAATAGATTTTTGTATTTTTTATTTGTACACATCTGTGACATGTACTGAAGAACATACCTTCCTGTGTGTCAGTAATCTATCTATCCATCCATCCATCCATCCAATGTTATTTATAAGTTGGTGCTTCATGTTCAAACACACTATCTGTTTGCATATTCACCATCATCTCTTTCATCAATAGTATTGCACCTAAGCAGTTAGAAGCATTGAAGAGCAAATGTTTTTGACTTTTATTGTAATTTTATATGCATAAATATTGTAACAGATTTGCCACTACTTGATCTTGACAGATCATTATCCCAGCTAAATCAAACGTTTTGGAATGTTAGCCTCTAAAGCCAAAATGACACTTCATCCCTTTTTACCTCAGTTAAGGAGGACAGTTAAATTCGCATAAATGCAAAAGCAAATGATGGTGGTAGAAACCATACTGCAATTTTCCTCTGCATGACATGCCATGATTCACTATGTGCTTTAAAAAAAAGAAAAAGAAAGAATCTTTCAGTTCTATGCCTGGACCCATGTCTCTCGTTTACCTCTTTGGCCAACCGCCCAGCAATGGCCAGAGGACAGCACCTGGGTAAACAGGTATGTCAGTGGTGTGAGCAGAATGTTCCGCTTGCTCTGAACCATGGGAGACATGGCTTATGGCCCAGAGCAGCACCCCACGTTCTTCAGGCTCCAAAACCTACGGCCCATCAAAGGGCTTGACCTAGCCTTAGGAATCTAATGTTGCATTCAAAGACAACAAACAGACTTTGACCTCACATCATGTCAGGCATGATCCAGATCTAATCTCTTCCCACACACTCTCTATTCTTTACTAATCTGGCTCCTCGCACACACTCTTTCTTCACACTCACAATTCTCCAATTATTAATCATAAATTTCCCTGACACACAGAGTTGTATGATTTTCAATTCAAATGTATGCCAGTACTTGGCACTGTTGGAGACACAGGCGTATTATATATCACAGTTTCCAAAAAACTCTTCACAAAACGGCATAAAATATTCCAGCTTTTTTTTTAGGGGAAAAACGTCAGTAACAGCTCATACTGCAACGACAGATTTTTATTCAGTAAAAATGAAAGACATAAGCATAGTGTAGCTATATTTAGGTGCCTGCTTTCTCTGCTGTTCTCTCCAGGGCACACACTCGCCTGCTTTCTCCATTCACTTGCACCTTAAAAACTGAAACTGCCCTCATCATTGGAAGCATTTCATCCCACACACAGACCTCAACATTTTGTTTTCAAGATAATAACCATTATCACTCCACACTTAATCAAAACTTGTTTTTGCATGTCCTGTAACAATGTTTGCATAAGAGGTTTAAAATAATAATCAAATTAGTAAGCATTTTATGCTGTAAATTTTTTTTCTAGAATTTTTAAATAATAAAATAAAATAAAAATCATTTTGTAATTGCTCAATATATAGCAATTTTTATATAAAAATATATTGTAATATAATATTATATATATATATATATATATATATATATATATATAATTTATTAAAATGTTGGATATTTTTTTTGCTCATGCCTTTGCCATATTTAATTTCTAAAGCTAAACCACAAAACATGAAGCAGGAAATAAATTTTTACCCTTCACCACATACCATGAGCCACTTCTGGAGAACCACCAACCACCTCTGGGGCCAAAGTTATATATCACACTAGAACTGTCATTGGCTAGAGGAGAGAAACAGGATCTAGCTCACAATTTAAAACGATATAAAATGAATACTGGTAATAAAATGCATTTAAGGAATGCTGTGAATACATATGTATTTATATTATTTGTACCATGGTCATGTGTTTTCATTTTCAATTTGGACCTGCTGAATAAATCATTAAGCAGCCATTTGGGAGACAACATAATTTGTGTAAGAAACAGGCCGCAAAAATATAAACATACTTACAGTACATACTTTTAACACATATTATTTCTAAACAAAACGTTATGCATTCAGAGTTGCATTGGGTTTTCTAATCTAATCTAGTATAATCTAACTCATTTTATTAGTAATTTAAAAAAATGTGGAATTTGAAATGAGACATATTTCTGCACAGTGCTCAATGTTCTACTGTATATTTACAAATCTAAATGCGTAATCCAGTACAGTAGTGTGTGAGTGTCTGTGATTGTGCCCCGCGATGGACTGGCACCACATCCAGGGTGTATCAGACCTCATGTCCTCTAGCATATGCTCCAGGCCTCCCACAACCCTGTACAGGATAAGCAGTATAGAGCATAAAGGATGGAGTGAGAGAAAATGTAAATTTATGTTATTAAAAGATTTGCTGCTAACAAACTGCAGTGCATCAGAATGAATTGCCTCACACCTGATGCTATTGCCATTTTGTATTCTGACAAAATATATTGTATATTTAAACAAATCTGTGCAGTACTGATAAACCACAGTCAGGGTGCAGTCCATGGAAACAGTATAAATGTTATAATTTATACCATTTGATATACTGTAGGAGGTTTAACTTAGTGTGCAATGGATGTGAGTAAATATTGTATAGCTCTTACTTGGGTTGAGGGAATTTCTGTTTTTTTTAATTAATGGACAGGAAGACTTGTAGGAAAAGATTAAAATATCACTTCAGAGATATGGAATTTCTCAGATAAACAAGTTTATTTAAAATATAATTCCGCGTTCCACCCTAAGTGTTAATTTATTTATATATATTAAAATATAAGTTTTTCTTTGTTTCTTTCTGATGCTGTGCTCATACATGTTCCATAGGGGTACTTTTAAGTGGTGATTTTTGAGGCTGGTAACTGAATGAATTCTTCTGCAGCAGAGGTAAGCGTTGGTCTTGCTTTCCTGGGAAGGTCTTCACGAGTTTCATCATGGTGCTTGAGGGGTTTTGCAAATGCACTTGACAATACTGTTCTTGCAGGAACTGTTATAGAAAAGCTAACCTTCATCTCTTATATTAAATCTGGCTGTTGCTGTTACTTAATTACCTAATCCCAGATGAGTTATTTCATAGTTTTGAAATCTCCAGAATTTTTCTAGAAAGTTAAAAATTAAATAATTTTAAGGCTTGTTTAAACTTTTTACTGGTACTATATATATATATATATATATATATATATATATATATTCTTAAATTTAAACTTAAACTATTCTTAAACAAAAAATGTATAATATATTTAATTAAATTTCTTTCTTTTTTTCACTTCACTGTACCAAAAGTGAACCGAACCACGAGTTCAAAACCAAAGAACAATCTAAACCGTGACAGTTCTGTATCATCACACTCCTAGTGTACACTCATCAGCATATGAACTGCTCTGCACTTTTATGTGTGTTTTGACACAAAGCTGATCAGCTTCTGCAACATACTGTATGCTCTGTTGTTACTTGCCGTTACACACTTTTTTTTTTCCAGCGGCAGATCATAGATGAAGGGATTTATTTTACAGAATTTTTTTCATTTATTGGTTCTGTTCTGATTAGAGAAGTGACAACATGGCTTACCCACAAAAACAGAGATGATGACAAAGTGCTGAAAAGTTCAAAGCAAATGTGTCTATGGTGTAAGTCCAGAAACACCAGAAACATAACCACCAACAAACCATAACCAGGTGTTTCAACTGTGTAAACTAATCATTAAGTGTTAAATGGGAACTGTTGTATATTCAGATTTGTTTGTCACTTACTCAGTCATAAAATAATTTGATATAATTGGATCTTCACAGAGATTATATAATTACCCCTGGTGGATATGCTTGTGGTTGTAATGTGCGGTTTTACACACTCTAACCTTGTCTGAAACAGATGGTTGAGCATATGCTGCCCAATCACCAACAGTTTCTCTATATGTGGCCCTGCAGAGCTTAAAGGGGATTGGTGTCATTTGTTTATTCCACTAAACAAGCATTCAGTGGAAAAGAAAATGTTTGGTTTCAGAGTTACTAAACTGTTTGAATCCAAATGCCAAAATATGTAAAATGTAAGACAATGTTTGGTTAGGTGTCCATCCTATGCAGACATGGTTAAATAAAAGAGTTCATGCAGGCTTCTTATCTTCCGTGAGTCAGTACTTTTAGCATAGTTCAGTAAGAAGCTCATTCTTTGCAAAATGACCACATGTAGTGTCAAAGCCAAGCACACCCTCCTGAATGACTTCATACAAGGTGAAACTATGTTGAGCTGTGATCAGTTATCCAAACTAGAAATGAAAACAAAACATTAGATGTATCAAGAAATATTTGTGTGTTTAAAAGACTCTAAGACAATTCATTCACAATACAGTACATACAGTACAGAGTTTAAAATGAAAGCAACTAACTGTAGATTGGAACTAAAAGATGTGGTGTGGACAAGCTAAAAGTCCCGAAAATCCTCAATTCATTAAGCTTTAAGTCACATTACCACCAGAGCTTGGGTAAACTAAAGAAAAATAAATTAAAAAGGAAACAAATAAAATATTATTATTACTGTATATAATAATAATAATAATAATAATAATAATAATAATAATAATTGCAAGTAGTGATCCGCAGGGTTCAATATGGCCATGTTTTTAATTACTTATTAGTATTTAAATAAATATAATAAGATAAATAGAATTAGATATCAAGTTATAGATTAGCACAATGATGCCACAACCCACATTTCAACATGATCAGACTTTTAGATTCTGAGAAATACGTATTTGCATATTTGAACTTTGCATATCAACTCAGAATCCTTTGCCATACATGTGTTGCAAATTTTGTGTAATTTCATTCAGACTTTCATGAAATACAGCAGCTTGAGAAAATTACAGTAACTCTGCCCCACTTGAATTGATTTGCATGTGTCGGGCAACATGTCAGGCAACACTTTTTGATGAATTATTCAGC
Source organism: Clarias gariepinus (assembly GCF_024256425.1). Taxonomy (NCBI): domain Eukaryota; kingdom Metazoa; phylum Chordata; class Actinopteri; order Siluriformes; family Clariidae; genus Clarias; species Clarias gariepinus. Next base: position 18,440,785 of record NC_071107.1, read on the forward strand.
TTTACACTCTCCTACAGTAAGTTTTATGATATCAAATATGTGACAAGCCAAAAAAAAAACACTTTGTTTACAAATTCCAATATGTTCTTGATAATTATTGAGGTTTTCCTAAATGAGTTAACAAGAAGTTTGGATACATGAGTCAAACATCTTAGGATAGTTCACCAAAGTAGGTTTTACATATAATGCAACTAATTGTATACTTCATTAAAGTATACATATTTAAAATTTATATGGGTTCAGCCAATTTAAGAGGCTGGGAAAATGAGAGAGAATGAGACCTACAGTACAGTTGGCTGTAATGTAACTTACTAAACCTCAACCAGCGTTAACAATAAAGAAGAAAAAGAAAAGGCATCAAAACATAAACTGAGCTCCCCAGTGAACAAATTCATTGATGGTAGATAATAGTGGGGCCATATTTCTATCTAACTGCTAATTAAGTTTCACAACAATAGCTCAATATCACACTGTCTAATGCCAGATCAATCTTAATCGCTGATAGCCGCTATGTTTTTTTTTAAAATATATATATACATAATTAGGTCCCATTGCAGACACGTTCAAAAAGTTCCAGAGCTCCACCCCTATGCATGGTCAAGCCCCAAACTTTGCTTCTGACATCAGAATGTAATCCTGTAGTTGACTTTTATCAGAATACATAAGTTGCATTTCTGAATAATTAACACCAATTTTGTGTAGATCTGTCAAACAACCTACTGTATACTGTAACTACTGTAGTTTGGTGGGTGGGGTCTATAAAAAAGGGGTAAAAAAAACAATTGAGTGTACAGCTTATGGTTCTGGAAAACATTTGTGTTATAGCATCATGCTGCTGTTGCCTTAAAGTAAGAGTGTAGTAGAAATAATGCACCACATTGCAGTCACGCTATGACTTTAGCAAAGAAGAAGAAGAAGAAAACACAAGTAATAACAATCCTAACAATCCTAAAAACAGATTTAGATTTTATAGAATCAACATTAGCAATCTGAGTGTTGATCCCAATTAAATATTAAACTATTATGGACAATCTACAGTGCAATCCCAGGGAACCTCCTGTGCCTTTCATGGTTTTAATGTTTCATATTTGCAATGTATATTCACAACAAAATAAAAAACACTTTATCATATCCAAGTGTTTATACAGTACGAAAATTCTACAGCAAATATTTTTGGGAGGCTTTATTTAATTGTTTTTATTTAAGAAAATAACAATAACAATATAAGAAATAAGCATGTAAAAATAAACATGCAAATACTTCAACAAATAAAATAATTTGCATTATTGTTGTAGATTTCATGGAATCAACGCTAGTGATTTGGAAATAACTTCAAATAATTTAGAGATCACACTCAAAAAACAACCTCTGATCTTGAATATATATTTTATGTTACCATTTTATATTCACACTAAAATAAAATCAGATTTAGGCCTTTGTATGATAATGTACAGAAAATAATTTGGAAAGACTTCATAATTTCATCATCCATGTAACGCCTTTCTTATTTTTTTAACAGCTTGTGTGTTAAAATCTTGTTTTATTGATTTACTTTTGTAAAATGTTTTCTTCTTAAAACTCCTGTAAGTTCGTGTGGGCATGCACACAGTCTATTCTACAAGTATCAGTGCAGGAAATGAAACACAGCAGGGGTCACGGTGAAAGTTGGGAGTCCACAGAGAGTTCATTTACAGTTGATTCCCAATACACAAGAGGAAGAGAATGCACATCATATGCGAAGTGATGATGACGAGGAAGAAGAGGGCCATCAGCAGGTCAGGTAGCAAGCAGAGCGAGCAGGGTTAGAGACAGTACCCAAAAAAGAGAAGGCCAGTGTTTGAATGCAGAAGATCTGTTTTCCTCAAAGTACGCTACTTGAGCTGCAGACAGAAAGCACAGAGACAGCTCATTGACATTTATGTAATTGTTTTTTTATTATAATGACATTTTTTGGGAAGATCTGAAAATGTTAGGCAGCAACACAGAGAAAAAGGAAATTTAAAAAATTGGAAGCGATAAAGCAGCAACAGAAAAAAGGCATCATGGGAAAGCTGTAGGCAGTCATACTTGGCCATAAATGTGCCACACAGTCTTGAGTTTAAAAATGATGCAGTTCATGAAAGCTTAAAGCAGCATGACAGTTGGAAGGCCTTATGACAGTTCTTTCCTTTATTAATCCCTAGTCAGCAGTTTCCTACTCACCCACACAGGCTGATCCCTCATCATTGGACTCGTATCCCTGGTTACATTTCTTCTTCGAACGGCACTTAAAACTCCCGTATGTATTGGTACAGACAGGACGCTCACGGGGACACACGGAGGGAAACTGTGTACACTCATCCTGATCTGAAAGTTATAAAACAATGGAATGAGGGATTGCATGTGTGGGATATTTAAGAGGTTTCAGTGACACTCTAACAGCTATTCTTATATCCTAGATTCTTACCTGTGCAGCGGCCATTTTCATTGACAAACAATCCATATCCACACTGCAAAATATATGTAAAGGTTACATAACAGAATAGGACTAAAATGAATTATTACTTACTTATGTGGAGCAGTACTTTAAAAGAAGTCTCAATTTGGTGCGATTTGTCTAATCGATATCAAATTAGTCAAAACAAAAAATGTAAATCTCATAAGCTTATGGTCAGCTCATTTTCGTCTGGGAGTAGCAAGATGAAATAAATTGGCTTAATAAACAGATGGTAAGTTAAAAAGAGGAGGATCGACAATTATTATTATTAAGTCTGCGATTTCTTAAAATTTATTTATAAAATGAAAATTCTGATTATGTTGGTTAACCATTTACAAATCATAAAGGACAAAAAAACCAAACCAAAAAAACTTGTTCACACCTCAATCTCTACTGTTGGGGTCACTTCCTCCTCAAAGGTTGGATAGTTGATCTCCATAACTGTGTTCAGGTCACTGAGCTCCAATGGTCTGGCCACAGAATGTCCATCTGGCCAGTACACCTCCACATTGGTGGCCACGTCTTTCCCTGTTGGTGAAGTACATGGCAAGGAAGCAGAAAGCCTCTCAGCACTTACAGAACAGTATGTCTTTGTAACCTCCCCTCAGAGTTTGGAGACACAATGAATGATTTCTTCTCTTTAAGCACAGCTCTCAATGGAAAAATTCAACTCAGGAGAAAAGGCCTCCCAAGAAGCTCTCTGGCAAAAGCCAGGTTAAAGCAGGCTTGGGTTTGGCACAAGGGTTGCAGGCTTTTAACAAATGCACAAGAATGTGCAGGGCTGCAGCTGTGTGCAGTATGGACTAAACTTGTCTGATTTGATACAGTAAGTGAAAGTCTTATGACTAACAGCATACAAGACAGGATTATGGTTTGGGGAGCTAGTGGTATACTGTAGCAGGCAATGTTCCAAAGAGATGCTCTGTGGCAAAGTTCCAAACCACTAGATTAGAATTGAGGTAATTGTGTTGCATAGTGTGCTGAGTGCCAGAACATCATGGATTTTTAATACTGCCCAGCCAAAAAAAGGTCATACATGCAAAGATTTTGTTCAACTGCCTTTAGCTTTGATTACATTTCCCAGTATGCTGGCCAAGTCATGTGTGAAAATGACTCCTTATACTCTTTCAGTCCTGGAATATGCCTGTACCATCAGGGGAGGAAAAATCCATTGATGTGATATAACCTGGTTATTCAGAGCATTCAGGTAGTCAGCTGACTTCATTTTGTTTTAATATAACATTGATGAGCCTAGATCTAAGCAACTCAAGCAAACCCAGACCATAATACTGCTACAGTGGGCACTATGCATTATGGGTGCATCGCTTCATACTTTATGCCCACCTTTTTTCTAATTAAATCAAATAGCTGTTTAGTCCTAATCCTATGAGTTCTTGTCACACAGTGTGTGGAAATGCTCTTACTTTTACTATTAAACATAGCTGTGATTCTTTTGTAATTTTTTTTACAATAAAACTTTAACAAGCGTTTAAGTGAGTTGTTTCATTCATTATTCTTTTTTTCTGACCACAATAATTTCACAAATTTGACAGTTTGTATTGTCTTTCCAGGTTTTAATAATATATTGGATGGCTCTTACCCCAATTCCAGTAATTGCAAATCTCCTTAGTTATTTTCTTTGCTTGATTCAGGCCAATAATGTGATCCTTCTGAAACAGTGTCTTTTTGGCAAGGCAGTGTATATTAATGCTTTTGGTCAGCTTCTGGCAAAGCAATGTCCCAGATTTACCCAGCATCAACCCATCCAAACCCATCCAAACTGCCACTATACTCACCCATTTGCCGACAGTGGCACGACTAGAGCCTGGTTATAGTTACTACAACAGCTGGCATGGCAGCATGTTGGTCCACACAAAGACCACGCAAAGAAAGGCAAACGGCAGAAGAAGATTACAGGACACCAAATGAACAGAAATGGGAAGGGATGGGGGGAAGAGCTTGACTAAAAGCAGCTCCCATTTCCTTCCATTCCGCTTTTTAGTCAAGCATGGAGAGATATTTTGTGTGCCTTGCCAGTCTTTAATTAAAGCAACATTTCTTAGGTAAACAGATCCTCAGGGGCTCCTGCAACGACCCGAGGCTGCATCTCCAGGTGCCCCTTGGGAGAAAACACTGAATATGTCACCTGCTGAGGCTCATGACTGATTTGTTTATAAATAGTCTATGTAGAGCTCTTACAGGGTAGAAGTAATTACGCTAAATTTTGTGCTAGCATTTCAAGATTAGCAGCAGTAAAAGTTTCATGATGCAGATTTTTATCCAACATAGAATGTACAATATGAAGCAATGCATTGAATTTTACTGAATTTTGGAGTCAATCTAATCTTCGGCTCTGTGGGAGCTGCAAACTGAAGCTTTATGGTCAACAATTAAGTGCTCTGACAGCTATGCCAAGAACATAGAATTAGTAGTCCTTTAGATCCTACTGTAAGTCATCCGAGGTGATTTACAGTCTTTTACCTCTCATTCCACACATCCAGCCTCCAGCACCAAATATGCCTATGTGATGCTACCCAGGTATACACATATTTACAGACCCTCTGGGTGATCATTTGACCGCTAAAGGAGATCATTCAGATTTTCACAGCATATTTAGAAAGTTCAGAGCTTCCAACTGGCTTCTGGCTACAGCTACAAATCTGGATGATGGCTCCCTGATGAGTTGCTGAAGCCACGCTCGGCGGAGCATCCGTAACCGAGCCATGGAGAGGGAGCACAGTCCTGCGCTGACCACCAGTTTCTGCACCTGTACGCCAGTGCCTCATCACAGACTTCTAATCAGTGAGGATATTAAAAATACCGGCTTCCACAAGGATTATGTTACCGCTGCATGAACACACTTGACATATGCACCCTAATGAAACAGGAATCACAGGGGAGTCAAGCAAAGCACATGTTGTTCGGCTGAAAATTAATTCTCAAAGAATAGCTGTCAGATTATTAATATTATTATTATGTTCATTAGGTATAAAGAAATTTTTGTTTAGGTATTGTAGTGATTCTAACATTAGCTAATAAAATCTAACATTGGATTGATTATCAGCCGGCTTTGGATTGCTTTGTTGTCATGGTTATTATAATTCCATTTCCTAGATAATATTTTGAATGCATAACAACATAGCAACATAACAAAATCAAACTTAAACAGAAAATGTGGTTCACATATTCGTCTGAATTAACAGCAAAAACAAGGGATTGTGTTAAGCTGCTCTGAAACAATGAGAGTGGTTTGCATGCCCTGCTAGAAGTTAAATAGAAATACAGCACATACCAAGTCCAAAGTGAGCTACAGGTTCCATTTCACACAGGTATCCAGAACCGCCATCGATAATACGTGTGTGAACGCCGTTTCTTTTAGTGTACACCACCACCTTGGCCCCCCGAGCAAAAGCACCAAACTGCGTGCGTGGAATCACACGGAGCCATCTGTTAGATGATCCCTGTGAGGAGCAATCAACAGCATGGAACAACTGCAAGACAACCTCTAAAATGAATTCCTTTTAGAAACAGCTATGATAATGGCATTTATTGTTGTTTATTTTGAAGGATGTAACTAAATGGATTTACTAATGTATAATAAAAATAAAAAGGGCTGATTTAACCAGTAACTAAACTACAGCATACACAGCAATTTCACATATAATAGTTTCCTTTCACATTTGAATGAAAACCCGGTTTTCAATTTAGAATGCATTTCCCTGTATTTTGCGGCTGTTTTATTAACAGTTAGAAATCGTGTGCTTACTTGATTCACTCGGTACACAGAGATAGGCTGAGCTGCACTCTCACCGTGCGTCACCAGCAGATCTAACTGTCCATCTCCATCAAAATCAGTCACAGCAGCTCCTACAGGACAAACATACTGTAGATGTTAGATGCAACACAGGTGATAGTGCCATGTCATGAAATCAGACCCTTTTTATATGCACAACATCAAATCAAAACCATATAAATATATTAAACAAAAATATATGGAGACACCATGTTCATTTTGGTTTAGATATTATAGATGATAGAGAAGTTCATTTACTACTCAAGATCAAACATTAAATTTTTTATAGTCTATTGTTCATTAAATACCCTGACTTTTAGCCCTCAATAACCATACACTATATAATGCTTTCTATTTCTTTAACACTTCAATGTATACTTTAAGGCAAAGTAAATGTGCATATTTAGACACATGCAGGTACAACACCATAACACACCACAGTGGATCTCTGATGCCACCTACTGGTAAAGAAAGGTCACATGTTTTTGCTTTGATATATTTCAGGTTAAGTTTACCCTGTCGTTTAACTTGAAGATGTTCTATACCATATCATATCATATAATTTTGGTTGTTTTCATTTGTATAAAATGAAACAGTTGTACGTAGTATAATTATGAGCAGGTACCTGTTCCCCTCCCTTCTGGTTCTGCTGCTTCCCCAATGTTCAGCTCCTCTATATGTGGGTCTGAATTTTCTCTTCGAGACACCCTGTGAAGTTACATGCATGTTACTTTTACTTGTCTATAGTGTATTACACATATGCTACATCACAATGATATACTATCTTTATATTTTCTGCTACTGGGTTATTTTCTAACATGACTCACTTGAGGCTATGCTCTTCTAAATTGTATTTGGCGGCTGATTTATTTATGTAGGGCAGAAAACTTGTACTTATGCAAAATTAGGTAATTAAGTAAGTAATTAAGATAACTTGGTAATTTCTTGAGGCGGCACAGTGCCGTAATAGTTAGCACTGTAGACTCACACCTGCAGAGTCGAGGGTTTAATTCCCGGTTGTTCCTGCGTGCATGGAGCTTGCATGATCTCTCCATCCATGATGGGTTTCCTCATCCACCCTGCTTTTCTCCCACAGTCCAAAGACATGCTGATTAGGCTACCTGACATTCCCAAATTGCCTTTAGTATGTGAGTAATTGTGTGTGCTTTTGTGCCATGTGATGAATTGGCACCCCATCCATGATTTATCACGACTAGTGCGAGTGAGTGAGTGAGTGAGTGAGTGAGTCATGGCTTGATTAAAATAAGATAACTGCTCCTTATAATACTAAAAACACAGGCCTACATTTAAAAGAAAAAAAACAGTGGGATTTTTTCTTTATGTGTTCTGTCCTTTAATTATTAATTGTTGGGCACGGTGGTGTAGTGGTTACTGTAGCTCTGTAGCCTTGCACCTCCAGCGTCCGGGTTCGATTCCCAGCCAGGTTGATTCCCATCTCTGTGTGCATGGAGTTTGCATGTTCTCCCCATGCTTGGTGGGTTTCCTCCCACAGTGCAAAGACATTTAGATAGGTTAATTGGCGTGCCCAAATTGCCTGTAGTGTGTGAGTGTTTGTGTGCCTTGTGATGGATTGGCACCCTGTCCAGGGTGTAAGCTGCCTCATGCCCTAAGTCTCCTGGGATAGGCTCCAGGACCCCCCAGCCCTGAATACAGGATAAAGCGGTATAGACAGTGAATGAGAAAGTCTCTTTCCTGGCTGAGCTTTATTTTAATACAAGTTATTTGTTGAATTATGGCATGGTGGCATAGCTATTAGCACTGTGGACTCACACCTTCAGGGTTAGGGGTTTAATTCCCAGATTGGCCCTGTGTGTGTGGTGTATGCATTTTCTCCCTGTGCTTGGTGGGATTCCTCCGGGTGCTCCAGTTTTCTCCCACAGTCCAAAGACATGCAGATTAAGCTAATTGGCATTTCTAAATTGCCTGTAGTGTGTGTGTGCATGCTTGTGCCCTGTGATGGATTGGCACGCTGTACCACAACTAGTGCCCGAAGTCCCCTGGGATAACCAGTAATATAGTTGCGCTATAGAGAATGAGTGAGTGAGCGAATATTTGCTAAACTGAAATTCTTTTGGTTTACCTAAACAGTCTGTTGGCTGATGCTCCTCTATATGCAATGTTGTTGAAAAAGACCTCCAGTTCATTGTCACTGTCAAAGTCTGCTACGATGACCGTGCGCACAGGAGATGGCATGGAAAACTTCTGCGAAGCAATGTCCTAAGACACAAAGGTATCAGGATCACTTTCACTCATAAACAGTGCAACTTCATCACAACCTCCAAAATTTGCTGTGAAAGAGGATAATTTACAGTAAAGACAGATGCTGAGAAAGACACACAGTTGAACTGTTATGGATATTATGGATAAGTAAATAATTAATGTCTGACGTCCTATATATTTGATAGAGAAGGAAGACCTTAAGGTAAATCATGCAGCTGAAAGACCCGCAGCAGCTGGAAGTAAGAGCCAGAGGAAGTAACGGACATTTCCTTGGTTCAGTGGTGCAGCAATAAGTCCATGAAGAGTTATAGAGCACTGCACTCCCTCAAGTATTTACCCCTCATTTTAATTATAGGGCTCATAAACTCTGCTCGAGGATTACCCCAGAATGACCTTGTCCTCCTTAAATAAAGAAGACACGATGGACAGTTTTGGACAGGGCTCACATTGAGAAAAGGGAAAAAGCAAAAGCAAGAGAGAAGTGAACATTTCTCACAACCTTCCTTTGGCAGCGAAAGCGTACAAAGGTGCATTTTTGGTACAAAATCAAAGTTCCTTAAAATGATAAGCAGTTTGCAGTGCTTGTGCAGATCGAGGTCACTTCAGATTTAATTAGCAATTCAGCAAAGTGACAGAACATCTTAATTAGAAATGGCAGTGGTCACCAGAGCCAGCAGTGCATTGCAGATGTCCCTGTACAAGTTCTCCCACAGGACATTAACCCAGTATGTGACCCCTATAAAACAGCTCCCTAGTGACATTTATCTATCTGGCCAGAAAAAAACATTGCCCCTAGTGACAACAACATCTGAAACAGCACAGCAAGTTAACACACGGTAATTGTTACATGATCACACAAGGCTCCAGATCAGCATCATGCTTGAAGTTCGGAGTGATTTCTGACTTGTTGTTAAAATTAAATATTGCATGAAAATCCATTTAGTGTAATTTAGATTGCTTTAGAGCTTAGTTCAGTTTAAGCATATCTAGTCATGGATCATGAACAACTAGCTACATACTGTAGTAATTTATAACTGCAGTCCCTGGACAGGTAAAGAAAGACAGACAATTATTTCACATTGTGCAAGAGCAACTCATTCTGGCATGAACTCAAATATGATGAATTCCCCTGTTAGTCATAAATTTATTCTCAGAAGATTATTACAGTTTTGTTATCATAGACATACTGTACGGTATGCAACAACATATGAGTGCTGATTTAATAGATTGATAATGCAGTAATATTAAATTAGTTCACTACAAGCAGTGTATGCAAGCTACATCAGAATTATCCAAATATATTTTATTTAAAAATTTTTGGCCCATCATCCTAAATCTTGCAGATACAGGACAAGGCTTATCCTATACTATATTTATATAGGAACAAAGTGATTCCAGCCTAATTTAGAACAATTTAGTCAAACTGAGTCAGAGAAATGATTTAATGTGTATCTGGATAAGATGCTCTTCATATCTTTCATTTTCGTCTACTGTATTTGAATACTGTAATCAGTCAGATATAATCATGTAGACCTCTGATTGTATGTGTAATTGTACTGTGGTCATAGAAAAGGCCTCAGACACAGTAAGGTTTGAGAAAGACAGTCACTTCCTCATCAACACTTTCTCCACCAGCATTAGGATAATCAACAGTGCTCCAATCTGCAGAGCTCCATAATCAGCAGCCATCATAATGTCTGCCAGTCTGTAACATCTTACTATGTTTGCTTCAAGAGGAGTGACACAGAGTTAATTGTTCAGTGAAAGTAAGAATGCTTTAATCAAAAAGGTGAAGACAAATTCTGAATCATGGATCATAAAATTTTGCAAAGTGTAACTTAAGACATTTCGTAATCCAGAAGAAAATCTAAAATCCTAATCTAGAGGTATACGGCCCAAGCATCAAATTACCAGGACACAGATACATGGTTAAAAAAATTATAATAATAATCTAGAGCAATTATGCCAAAATCTGATAAATGACACCTAACATTTTTCATCAAAATTATTAGCTTTCAACTTTGAGCAAATAAATGTACTGAAGTGCAAACAGTAGAGATGGGAATCACCAGGGACCAGACAATATATCATAACGATACCTAGTTTTTGATTCTATTTGTATTGTGCTTTTGTAAATATCACAATTTTACAAATATCTCAATTTAATATCTTATCTTATATATTTGGATATATATATATTTCTTTTGTTACAACTCTAAACAAATTTGCAAATAATTCTTTCCTACCACAAGGATGCTGTGCTACGTGCCAACATGTGAATAGCTAAATGTACTGTAGGATTATAGAGGAACAACAAGGTTTTGCTACGTCAAATGCTAACAAAGCAATACATGAATTGCTACATGAAAGAATTCTAATGAATAACAGAATCGATTTTTTATTCCATTTCGAATAGCACTAGTTAGTCAAATAACAACTGGTATAAAACATTTATACTTATGAGCACTGTCCAGTAGCCATGTTTGGAATGACCTAAGGCTATCAGCTAATTTAAATGTATGGGTAAAAAAAACCCACCTTGAATCTTTGTTTGCGATTATTGTTTAATTGCAGGTATAGACGATGTGGCCCATTCCAGTTGCCATACACAATGTCTGTCCTCCCATCCCGATTAAAATCTGCTAGAGCTACTCCACGCCCATGCTGCATTGGGTCCTCAAGTCCTGCAATAAGTATACATCATCCTAACAATTATTACAAAGTATTTTTTTTTTTTTTGCTGTTGATCAGTTTGCACATTTAAAGTAAAAAAATACACTATGGAAAAGGTATTTGGACACTTGACCATCACTTTTATACGTATGTGGTTCTACTCCAAAATATTGACAACTTTAGAAGTGTACAATTGTATAGGATGACTTTGTTTCTGAGGTATCATATTTCCCCTTAAGTGAAAAAGATGGGCCCAAATGTTTCATTATGGAAGTGCTCCTGTGTACAAAGCAAGGTCAATAAAGCTGCAGTTGGCCAGTGATGGACTGCAAGAACTTGAGGTCTCAAGCCCTGACCTCAACACCAATAAACAACTGTGGGACACCTTTGTGATAAATTGGAATGTCAACCCCACCCCAGGTGTTCTTAGACAGACCACAATAATGCTTGTAACTGAACAAACACAATCACAGATCAACTCTTGGTTTGTCTGGATGGTTTTGAAATAGATCAATATACTGTATATGTGTAATAGTCAAGTGTCCAAATACTTTCCCTGTGCGGCTCACCTGCCTGCGCAGCCACATCTGTAAATGTCCCGTCTCCGTTGTTGCGGAAGAGGAAGTTGGAGCTGTACTCATTGTCACAGAATATATCAGGAAGGGTCTGGCTGAGTATTGGCCCCACTACAACCCCACGTCCTCCTATAGTTCATTGCAGGGACAAGTACATTTACCATATGCAATGTGCAAATCATTACTGCTTTTCCAGGCCATTTCTCTATGCAGGCATGCCACTGTTTCTGCTGACACAAAGTACAATCACATTATAGACTCTCTACAGCCATATTGTCCCTCACTGCATTGCTTGCTTTAATACCCTGGAGGCAATGCTAAAACAGAATGCTTAAAACTTACATCTTTATATGTTGTAAACATTTTCTCTGCAATGCATTCAATTAGATAAATTAATAACACGAACATGATTTTTTTGCACTGTCCTTTAGCAAAAACCAAAATGTACCCGAACCTTAAGCCCATGCAAATGAAAAAAATATATAGTATTTTAATTACACAGAATAAAAATGGCTTTATCATATATCCAAAATGACCTTTCAGAACAATTCTCTTGTTTTTCCTGCCTCAGTGCACAACCTTTCATACCTGTACTTCTACTGAAACAGCATGAATAGAGGATGAAAGTCCACTTCACAATCTATGCTGATTAATAGAATGTTTGGCCCATTGAGCAAGTCCGGGTTGAAGTATGGCTCTGTCGTCCTTGTGGCTCCCTATGACTTTCAGAACAGCAAACAGCTGAGTAGGCCAAAAGCTGCCAATGAGCTGCTGCAGTGCCTTTACATGCACCTTCTCTCTCTATTAGGGCTGCTTTACCCAATAAACAGTGTCCATAACTCAATGACTCGCAGCCGATATGAGCAGTGGGTTCGGGTGTAAATCACCCACAGGGTTAAGCACACTGACCCTAATGGCAGCTGCTTTTAAGAGTTTTTTAGTCATAAACCCCTTTCTCTCACACATATAAAGTAATATAACATCATACCTGTAAACTTGTTGACTCCGGCCTGCTCTGCTACGTTAGACAGCGCAATAATCCCCATGGACAGGTCGCTGGAGCTTTCATCCATTTCGATCAGAGCATGTGGCCCGACATTCCCGCTGGCGTAGTTGGCAACGTAGATAGAATAGCGCCCTGTTCCCTAATACAGAGCAGGATTATTTATTGTGCATCTACCATTGGAATCGATTCATATCTCTGCACAAACAGAAAACGTGTAATTATGCAAATACCAAACACAGCATGTGTATGTGCTTCCAAATGTTAACTACTACTTTGTTGGATTGTAGGCCTTCATTTCTCTTGTTTGAGGACCCCATTCCTTCGCCTTCTCTGCATTCTCCAGCACCTACCCCGTGGATATTAATTTCACACTCCATTATCAGACAGAGTCCCTGTGGGCCTGAACTCAGTGAAAGAGCCATCTAAATGAACTTACGCACACAGTTTCAATAAACTCTCCAGCGATCCCTGCATCTCCACACCAGGGAAATGATGAACTAAAGAAAAGTGTGCATAAGTATATAAATACCACTACCTAGTCTCTGCGGTCTTAATGAAGCATAGTAATATAAATGTCAAACACATTACATTGTTCTCTGCACTCTACTGGGAAGTTAACTCAGGTCAAGAAAACAGCTTGAGAATGAGAGTTAAGAGAATATTTTATATTCTATAAATATGACAGGCCTCATTGGTTTCAGTTTACTGAAAATTACTTAATGGGATAGCAATTTTATTTGATTCATAATCATCAGTAAGTACAGATTGGAAACACACACTGATAGATAGGTTCGATGATATCGCCCCTTCACTGGTACATGCCTTCGCCAAAACGTATGAAGCCAGCAACCGCAACCGTCTTTTTTTTCCACACACATGAGCTGACAGACGGCCATAATTGGCTAGTGTCGCTCTATTAACAGAGTAATGCCATTCTATCCATCCAGCATGCCCAATTATACTTTCTTGGACTCCTAGCCATGAATGACTATGGCATCTTCAGTATTAAAACTCCAGACAATAGAAAAACAACCACTCTAGCACTTTTTAACCTCATTTAATAACTATCAGTCCAGAACTGTCAGTCATTTATGCAACCATCATGGGTAAAAAAAAATTGACAGATTTTCATAGAATGAAACACACTTAAAAGGGATGTCCTACCATATTTTTCCTAATGCAATTTTGAACTAAATTTCTTATGGGATCCATATGCATGCAGATACTGAGGCATTGCTACTGTATGTTTAGCAGATTATAGCAAATCCCCTTCATATGAAAGTTGCCCTACCTCTGACAGGTTGAATTATGCAGACAGTCTCCATGATGTATGGCTATCCTGTGCTTAGTAATCATGGGACAGACTCCATATCCACAGGACCCTTCAGTCATTCTCATTCATTGGTTATTAAAGATAACTAAATGAAAAGTTGCATGCAAATGTTTTGGCAAGCCTTGCCAAATTACATAATTTGCTGATTTAAGAAGTAAAAAAAATTGGTAAGCCAACCAAGCTAATAGTAAATCACAGCGTTCAAAGGGTTTCTGTAGCCAGCTTAGATACTTTTATTCTTGCTTAATACATTTTCATTCACTTTTATTGGCCTTCAGGGGAAAATTTTTTAATTTTTTGAAAATACAAACAACTTCTTCACTGATTATGTCTCTACATGTACATTTGGTCTGATATTCTTTTTTTACTGGGATCCATCTTCCTGTTCGATGTTTTCTGCCACACTGGCTGATACACAACCCCAAAGCACAAGACATGCATCCATATGTTTAACAGTTATGGATGTTAATAAATATGAAGTAACGGCATTTACCAGTTAGCTGCATAACTATCACCTCATGGATAGGAAATTAGTGGCATGATGGATGCATTGATAACCTGACAAGGACATGGTTAGGAAGTAGTATGAACTTGTTTAATGCATATTTTTCCATTTTGATCCCGTTCCAGCTGGGTTCTTTAATATTGTTCGCACACGGTGGGATCTTCATGGTCTTTGTCAGATAAAACAGCAAATTGTGCGGTTTTATTAAATGCTGTTGCTTCTTTCTCCAAACATATCTTTAGTGATTGTGACCTTAGAATTCCATTTGCACTTTACTAGCACATAGCACTTGTTTCCAAACTTCCACTTGTTACTAGACATTGTCTTGCATAAATCAGATATTCAGTTTTGTATTAAGGTTTCCTTCTGATGATTCTTCATGCCAACATACAGAAATTTTTATCTGAACATTTCCTTGCTCTTCCAGACGTCTGCAGTTCCCCTAAACTGCCATTTTTAATGACAGTGCCAATTGTGAACTAGAAGCACTTTGAAATCTTTTTAGAATATTCCTCTACTTGGTAGTTATCAGTGAACTTAATTTTCAGAATTTCATTCAGCTACTTAGATGACTTACCATGGTAGTTAAGTGCTAGCACAAGGTTTGAAGAGTCAGGGAATTTATTACTCAAATTATTATTCCTAATGACAATTCTTGACCAGCCTAATGAGACTTAATGAGTCAGTTAAAGCTTAATGAGTTAATTAAATTCTGATCCTTTTGAACTAAACTTTCACACACACAATTACTGTTTTTTTCTGTCATTCCAAGTTATATAGTGAATTAGCTTTAAACTTTGCAGTTTTATTTTTAAATATATTACTGCAGATACTATAGTAACTTTTTTTCAATTCAATCTGAAGAAGCTGCAGCTAGATAAAATATAACATGCTGCCCGGCTATACACAGACTGACTTACTGACAGCAACTTGTATGTGTGGTAATAGTTTTAGTTTTGCTAGAATTGTAATTTTAAATATCAAGTGATGGAAACTATAAAATAAAATGTCCCAGTGTTGTTAAAATGCTGCTTGTCCTCTCAAGTAAGTGGACTGAAACAAGCTGTTCAACTGTAAAAATCAATAAAGTATGTTTTTGGCTCAACTTTTAAATACAGCTGTATAAATTCCTCCACTGGCTAGAGTGTATGTTTAATCAACATGGACAAAGGTTACCTGCATGTACCTTATTATATTCTGTCAAATATAATAAAAAAGATTTTCCCACATTATTCCTGCAAAAAGAGCGGCTTGATTTCTAAAATACTAAAATATGCAGATATTAAGCGTAATCAGGAAATGTACTGATTAATCTTTTGGCGTAAATCTAGAAAAACAAAATAAATCACTAAAATTTAAAACAACTGCACTTCCATTATAACTGAGTTTCAATTAAACAGGTTTTCTGCACTTTTCTCAGGATTGTGTGAAAAATAGTGAGTTTTATTTATTTTTATTTTTTTTGGGGGGGGGGGGGGGGTTATTACATAATGTCCTTTGACTACATGCTAAAAGAGACCAGTTCAATCATGCTTTGCTTGTATATCTACAGTATATCTAAACGCACAGGTAGAGCTGTAATTCATTTTTTCACCTTTTCATTTGACACTCTGGCTCATTCTGGATATCTTATATATCAGTTCCTACATGAGCTGAGTTAGTTACCAACTTCTAGCTTATCTCAAACATGTTGTATATAATCACAACGAATTTCAAATTAATTTACTAAACTTGGCTAAAATGTTGTGTGAGGGAAAAAAAAGGATTGCTCTAATAACTAAACTTTGGCATTATATCTCATGCTAGTTTTAAAATAACAAAAAAAAACGAAATAAACAAACCAACAAACAAACAAATAAATAATTTAATAAATCCTCGAGTAAAAGCTATTGGAACTGGACCAGAAGGGCAACGAGCTGTATATAAATAGAAAATGCAGCCCTATTCAATATAGTGTGTATATATACAGTATATAGCCTACTGTATATAATTGTTGAGGAAAACCAGAGAACCCAGAGGGAACCCATGTAGACACAAGGGAACTCCATAAACAGTACTATAAGAGCAAGATCAGGTGGGTCCTCTGGATTTACACCAACATTATACCACTAGCGAATGAGGCGTATAAAAATACTTTGTGTTTTAGATTTTAGATAGACAATATTAAACACTGCAAACCATTGTTCCTAAAAAAAAACACAAAAGACCAAAAGAACAGAATAAATTTTTGTCTTTGCTCCATTATATTGCAAATAGTTAAAGAAAAAGACATTGCTCTGCCAGTTAAATGCTGGTCTTTTTCCTAATGCATCCTGCTTCTGTTGGAAAAGGTTCCAGTAACAACCATAAAACCCATGGATAATTACTGGCCTGTACAGATAGGAGTGAGTAAGAACCGATTTATCTCCATTCCACAAGCAGGTCAATTTATCTCCCTGTCCACCCTTAAGAGACAAATGACAGTACTTCATTGTCAAACAGGACACTTTCTTTAAAATGCTTTTCTGTATTCATTGTCCTTCATGTTGATGGGTATTTAGCAGATGGATAAATATCAGCGGACCTCAAGTTTTAACACATACAGTAATACCTAATCCACTGGCATTTCTTTGTACTAATTGTTTCCAATGCCCTTATTGGACTGCAACTTCAAAGAGGCAGGTTTAGCAATCTATAGCACTACATTAAATGTTTATTTTAGTCTCCCTGGGGATCTCTTAAAACCTCCTTGCTGTTATTAAATGATGCTGTGTGGTTCTTCCACAGTTCAGTTAAATCTAGACTGAACACATTTGTGTTGTTTTAGTTTACACCCTCACCCAGCTGTGCTACATCATTTACGCAGTACCGCAGAACAGCATCCTCTTATTGCTCAGTCAAATGGAGCTGCAATCAAAAAATCTATTTCAATCCCTCGGCTGCTGCCTCACAGGATAAGTGGACATCGTTCATTGCTGACGGCAGTGGAGAAGAGTAGGGAAGCCAGAAATATGCAGTTCAGCTTATTGTACTTTAGCTATCAACTACATAATTTACACCATAAGCAATCTATAAACTTTTGCTGATTAGCTCTGAATTGTATGGAACAGCATCATCTTTCATGTGTGGTTCTAATATAAGGTCTTGTCTTGTAACATGATGCTCAGTCAGATCTAAATATTTTGCAGATGTTCCACGGAAATGAGGCGTAGCGCTTTTCCTAGCTGCCCATTTGACTCTCAGTAGACAGTCTAAGAGGATGTCTAAGAGACTTATCAGGTGAAATTTGATAAAGTTCTGTTACCTTTCTATCCACACAGGCTACAGACCGGCCTGCCATTCGATTTGCCACATCTCTCTGTTCGTTTATCTCGTCATTTAAAAGATCTTCAAAACGTCCATTGCGAAACTTGAAAAGCTTATCAGTATACGTTGCTCGACCTGGTTAATGAAAGCAGAAGATTGTACTGTATAAATAGAAATGCATTGCTTTCCTTTACATGCCTTTTGTGTTTGTACTGTATCACTGCATTAGAGTATGTGTAAGTACAGTACATACCAGAGAAAGCATTATTGGAGTTAAGAACATAAATTTCTTCCCTTCCATCACCATCTATGTCACAAGCAGTGACTCCAATTGCATTCCCCTGTCGGTCTCTGAGTGCATAGTACGGTGAACTGCGGTTATCTACAGCAATGTTCAATAATCTTTTCTTGGCTTTATCGTACTTCAGCACCAGATTTGGGCCATTGTACCTGCAGGTGGAAAAAAAAATATATATTGATTAATATTATACTTTTCTGTCAAAATACTTTTAGAGAAGTTCATCTATCAAGGAGTTTCTATTTATAATTGTTATCATGATAAATGATGTCATTTTGTAATTTTTGTATGTTTTAAAGAACATTAAGTTTATCAAAACTGCAGCATTTTAAGCCATCTATAGCTTAACAAATGTAATGAAAAAATGTTTTACTCTTGTTGTTTTCAATTATGTTATGTATTATGTATCACTTTAGAAATTAAATTATGTTATGTATTACGTATCACTTTAGAAATTTAATCTAAAATTGTTTTACAAATTTACACTACCATACTGCGTTATTAAAGCCTTTCTCCAGCTTCTTCTCTTTTTCTCTTAGCTAAATGACACTATTTAAAAAGATTATATTACAACCATAGCTGTTTTTCTAACATTCAGCAGTTCCTTGTTTGTAATAGTATAAATCAATCAGTCATAACATTCTGACCACTGGCATGTGAAGTAAATAGCATTGATTATCTCGTTACAGTGGCATCTGGAAGT
This sequence comes from Clarias gariepinus, assembly GCF_024256425.1. Lineage (NCBI taxonomy): Eukaryota > Metazoa > Chordata > Actinopteri > Siluriformes > Clariidae > Clarias > Clarias gariepinus. The sequence goes on from NC_071107.1 coordinate 18,459,673, forward strand.
TGGATATATTAGGAGCATGTGAATATTTTTTTTGTCCCTGATGTTAATATATTGTAAGCAGAAAAAATGGGCAAGTGTAACGATTTGTGCAACTTCAAAAAATGTAAAATTGTGATGGCTAGATGCCTGGGTCAGAGCAACTCTTCCAAGTCCCCAGTGGTCAAGGCCTACCTAAAGTGGAGGATCATGGGCAAATAGGATCATGTGCAGCCAAGGCTTGTTAATGCATGTGGGGACCAAAGACTGACCCCACCTCGCAACTTATAGAATCGGCCACCGATGGCTTGGTGCCAGATATTACAGAATACATTCAGAGGTCATTCAAAAGGGGACCTACTGAATATTAAGACTGTGGTCATAATGTAATGGCTGATCGATATAAAGTTTGGTGCTGGCATCTTTCTCAAGCTAACATTTGTACTTTCTTTTTAATTTTTCCCTCTTAAATATCTGTTTTGACTAAAACCTGATCAGGTTTCATGAAAAATTTTTTATAAAAACTTTTTAATTGAATATACGACCCCAATCCATATTTTGCTTTGCAAGGTCTTGTGTTTTATAATACTCACCCAGCCACAAATATTTCCAGGTCCCCGTCCCCATCCACGTCAGTGACAGCCACACCGTAATTTAGCTGAGTGGGGTTGTTCTCATAATCAGGGGGCAGCACACTCTGAGTGACAGCTACAAACATGGGCTCTGAGCGCTGAGTCAAGCAATGACCCACCATACCAAGAGCTACCACTATCACCCACGAAGACATGGCCACCTGCTAAACACATAGATAATGTTAGTGTTTCCTTTCTGACCTGGTGCTGAAATTTCAGGTGCTGAAATTCTTAATATGCATTAAGTTGATTTAGGAATATCTAACAGCCAGATATGTCCATGGATAATCTTATACTATGCCACAGTTATATAAATGTGGTTGTTAAATTAAAAATATTACTAGTATTACAGACTTTATCTCAGTTGTTCTTTAAACATGTTTTACATAGTTTTACAATACAGTACCTCAGTTTTTGCTACATTTTTAAATTCTTGGATATAATCGTTGATCTTTAAATCATTTAGCCATTAAGTCATTATAAATTTTTCATGGACATTAGGGCTGCAGCTAATGACTATTTTCATAGTCAAATAATTGATTACTGAATTAAATAATCAGCTTTTCAGAATATGAATCACACAGCTTTTCATTGGCTCTTATTTACCTAGCAGCTTTTAAATTTAGTTTGAGCTTGTTTTAGGCATGTGCTTACTACCAAAAAAACAATAAAAGTGCATACTTCATTCAAAATTAAATCTTTCAATAAACTTTCCTGCTGACAGAAAATATATCAAAACCTTTTTTTTTTTTTAAATCCAAGAACAAGGCTAAGCAAAGAAGCATCAATAAAATATACCGGTTCTTTAAAATTTAAAGATGGCAGATGGCAGTGATGGCATTTTAAGTTGAGATATGAAGAAAACTGAGCGTGTGGTGGTGGATGCGTGATTAGGCACTTATCTGTGAAGGGAGAAAGTCAAGGAGGTGGGAAAGGACACATAGTTAAGGAAAATGTGACTAAAAATTGTCTGTGGTTGCTGTAAGTTGAGATTTAATAAAGAGGAAACAACGAGAGTAAGAGGGAGAGAGAGAGAGAGAGAGAGAGAGAGAGAGAGAGAGAGTGAGAGAGAGAATAAAGAAAGTGGTCAAAAACCAGCAACATTGTGTATGTGATTCACTTAAAAATGGTTCACAGAGGAGAACTAGAAATAAAACACTGGCTCACAGCAACACAGACACTGTTTAGCACTTTGCCAGCATCTCCTCATGTGTGCGTCCTTTCCCACTTTGCAGAGCAGCAGTTGACTTCACTCCCCACCACCACTACGAAACATTTTTTTTTCCTGACTGTTTTTCCTGATGTAAAAGTAAAATAATATTCCCACAATTTGGGTGTCAATGCCTACTGTACATGTCAGAGCATTCAAAGTGTATTAATTATATTTTTTTTGCTAGCTAATTTGGTCATCAATTTTAGGCTTGCACAACTAATGAACAATAGCCATTAACTGCTAAATAAGCTGTGTATTTCTTAAATCCGAACATTATGTTTGATCTTAAATCAAGTGCAATATGCAATATATAAGTGCATATCTTTCAGTACAAGAAAAATATCATAAATCTCTGTCCAGTAAATTGCATCTTCTATGAATTTACAGCATTGTAAATAGTACACTTCAAATTAAACAAAATGGTTAAACAAACATGTTGATGTTAAATAAAATACACAATATCAGACTATTGCATCAAAAGTTAAGGTGTAATACAGCAAGCAAGTGGCAGCAACATACTGTAACTAACCATCAGGAGATGCTTGATGTCACTTATTGAGCTTGCCTGCTATACAGTATGTAGCCTTAAAATTCTCTGTGTAAGGAAGTGTGCACAAAGCACAATAGGAAACACAGTTCACTGACAGCTGGATTTAAAATGTCTTCCCCTGTTAAGAGGCAATTACCCGGTCAACTTTTCACTTACAGGGCAATAGCATAAATCAGGGGATTGAAGACAGGTGATAGACCAAGTCTAAATTAAGACCTGAGAGAAAAAAACAATCCTATTGCATGAGGCAGACATTTTGAAAAGAAACCAATCCATATGTGACCGAAAAAAGGGAAGAAAAAAAAAAAGATTCAAAGACACTGGAGCATCTGCTCAACAGCCAGGATGAGGTCAATGGAATGAGAGTATTTCAAATTGAACAGTGGACAGTCTAAGGATAAATGGCCTAGTGGACTAGATTCTGATGTATAAGGAGTGAATTCATCACACTGACTAAATACTAATTTAGAAGAAGCACTGCTTAAAGACAATGACATTGACCCGTAAATGTATGTAAACACTATGGTACTATGGTACATGAACTGAAGTGAAACTACGCTGAAATTATGTAAAGGAAAGGGTGTTGTGATTGGGAGAAATGACTGAGAGAAAATGAGCACCACGAATTTCACAAGGCTGCATGGTTTACTGTATAACGAGCTGCTTTTATTGATATAATACAGTATGATAACACAAAATTATTAAAGTCCTCAATGTGACAAAGGTGCCCTTGGTAAATGCAACATTTATAGCATGCAAACACAATCGCACAAAGTCCATTTATTTTGGCTACTCTATTTCAGACATAATAATAAATATAATGGAAGTGTCTGATTACTTAAACACAAAGGTTTAACCATTATAGGGGCTAATGGAGTGGGAAGAAGGTTGGAGGAAATGCTGAATGAAAAATGAATGTGTCGTTTTATCTATTATGCAGTGATTGTAAGGACAAAGGACAACATCCAAGACTGATGTTGTCTTTAAATGTGATATAAAATAACGGGTTTAAATAAAAAGGGAGTGTGATACTGATTCAAAGAGTATGTCATATGTATTTTTTAAAAGGAAGAATTTTGGCTAGAAATAAGAAAAAAAAAACAAGATGCATTACAGGCTAAACATTGTATGGATGCTTTAAAAGTCCTTATGCAAATGACAGTAAGGATGAAGGCTTCCTTACACATGCTAATTTTCTTAAGGTGACATATGGTGGCTCTGCATCTCACTGCAGTTGTGTACTTTTGAATGCTCACATAACACTGGCCTTCTGATAGACATTTCACTAATACAAATATCCCAGTGCAAACTGTAAACGCCTCACTGTGACACCTAGAAGCCGTGGGCTGACTTTTATTAGTGGACTTTTATTAGTAACGTTTAACATTTGAGCATTCCTGATTATACAGTATAAACTTTCCTTTGGATTATTTTCTAATTCGACATCTTTCGAAAATGACCCATGTAAAAAAACAATCATAAGGTGCCTTATCGTACTGTGCCATGGGAGCATGAACAAATATGGTAAAGCTAAATATTAAGCTCTAAGATTTTGCCATAAGCAGAAATATTCGTAGGCTGGTTAGTAGCCTTGGACATTATGCAGGTTTGGATGACAGTTTGCTGTCATTTTGCGTCAGGCAGGCTATTAAATTTTATCCTAAATGACTGCGTCAAAGAGCTGCAGCATCAGTTTATGAACTCGTGACTCTTCTCTCCTCTGAAGGACTTAAATACACACATTCACAGCAAGTCCACACACTCATTGCAAGTCCATACACGCAATGCAAGTCTATACACTCAATGCAAGTAAGTTAAAGTTAGAAAGCAGAGGTGCAAAATGAATGATGTTACCAGCACTTCTGGTACACACACACACACACACACACACACACACAAACTATATAATGTTTGCTTTTTCATGAATCATGTCTAGGCAAATCAGGGTCTTAAGTTGATAATCATCATCATCATTATCAACAACAACAACTACTGTACTACTACTACAACGACAACCATAACAACAGAAGAGAAGAATAATGAGAAGCAAAATGATCACAACCAGCAACCTTAATGATGACCGTCTCATCCGATTCTTAATAAATCTCTTTAAGTTCAGAAAAAAAACTTATCCTGTCATCTATTTGCCTACAAAATACAAAACATCCGAAATTCCCCATAAATTCTTAATGCATTATGAGAAGTAATGCGCATTCGGCATGCAACGCATCCTGATGGTCCGCTGTAAACTTTCTCTAGGAGGGAAGCCGAAAGCCCGGGAGCATGCACTCAGACACCTACATGAAAAACCGCGTCGCCGGCGAGCTAAAGGATTCCCTCCGATGCGATGCTGAGCGGGTATCCTGGACCAGTCTTGTGTGCTACACTCTCGGGTTTTTTAAAACACAACTTCTTACACAACTGAGTTTATGAACGCACTTGTGTAAGAATCTGCCCAATTATGAGAGCCTGGATTGAATACTTACCAAGATAGCCAATGACGTGCGCGGAGGGCGGAGCCAAACCTGCGGCAAGAGACACAGACTTCTTCTCATCTGATCTGAGATCAGTTCCCTTTCACACCATAAAATACTATAGACTATATAAACCGGTTGAATGGAACTATTAAATACAGTGATTATTTTTAATGGGCTGGTCACCCCCAGACCCACACCTGTCTGAGACTTTTTAAATGATTGATCTAACATCACATTGCATGTGCTAGAGTTAGTTTCTTTGAGGAACATGTTACATGTGATGGAGCATTATATGTTATGGCAGTTACTTACTGCTTCTGTGTGAGTAGTAAACAGCTTTGCATTGTATATACCATAATTTTTATGCATATTTTCCAACTCCAAGCTGTATAAACTTAAATGCTTATTGGATTTAAGCATATCAGGTGTGTTTGTTTAATGAGGGAGGGTGTACATACAGAGTATGATATGCAATGAAATGCTTATACAGTATGACTTCCTTGACCTAAAAAAGGATTAAAACAATTAAAAAAATAATTTAGCAATAGAGAATACAATGAAAAATTAAAATATAGAATTGCAGTGCAAAACATTCTTTGTGCTCTAAATTAAATCTTATACATGTGGGATCCTTTGTGACTGGTGTAGGAGAAAAAAGCATGTTTGGTGCCATTGAACTACATGTCAGTCTGCTGATACAGTTTTGTTTCTGAAACTGGCAGTATAATGCATGTCTGGAAAGCTTTTCCAAAGAAATACAGTACGTATGTTGATTTACTGTAGTATCTTGTTAAAGGGTGCAAGCTTCTGTTGATTTAACTGATCCAAATGCATGATAGATAGCCAATGTGCCTAAAAATAAATTCAGATAGACTTCTCAGCTGTGGTGTGAACATAGAACTTTAGGGCTAATGAGACTTGCTGCTGATTATGGTTCCCTGAAGAAAGGTCAGAAGCCTACAACTTGCATAAAAAATGCACAAGATCCACCTGATAGGTGGATAGGTTTACCTGAAGGTAAACACAAATAAGAAATTCCCTCCAAATATCTAAACAGTTAAGTAATTGACAGGTTTCAGATGATGATAAAACAATTGCCTTTGTCATTAAGTACTATACTAAATGTCATTAAGTATTACACCCTCCCTATAGGGTGTGTGATTCAAATTCAAATTCAAATTTTATTTTTCACATACACAACCATACACAGTATGATACCCAATGAAATGCTTACACGACTGTTTGTGACCTTGAAAAGAAAAAAGGAATTAAGGAGGGAAAATGCTAATAGAAAAGAATTAAATATGTAATCTACAATTTTGTTGCAATAAAATAATATAAAATAAAGTAGAAAGTGAAAATATGTTAATATATAAAAATGTAAGAATTTAAAAATTAAGAACTGTATAAATAAACTGTGTTAAGTATGTGGAATGTGTAATGTGCAGACAGCAGCAATACATGGTAGTCATGAAGTGATATTGTCCATCTTTAAAGTGCAGTAGTGCAATAATAGTCCTCTTTTGCATCTAAACAGAAGCAGGAATGTGCAACATATATGTTTTGTTTACTTCAGCCTTGTGCAATGTGCAAATCTTTAGTTCCATCTTCGGGGTCTGTGTGCATGTTTTTTCCCTGTGCTTGGAGGGTTTCCTCTGGGTGCTCTGGTTTCCTCCCACATTGACATCAGATTAGGCTAACTGGCGTTCCCAAATTGCCCGTTGTATGTGAATGTTGGAGGTCCCACCAGGGTTGTAAAATAGGAGTAAATTTAATTGTAATTACTATTGGCCTCCACAGTCTCTAGTTGGAGTAGAGAGGTGATGGATGGATGGATGGATGGATAAATAAATAAATGGATGGATGGAAAGAGATGGTACTCTGAGTGTGTGAGCTAGTGAGCCAGTATCAGGATTTATTTATTAATAGAGACGTTATACCTAGATAAAGTCATTTACAGCAGAATATTTTCATACATTAATTTGACCTGTGATTTGAATTAGAAATTTTGAATTTAGAATTCAAAATTTAATTATTCTTCTTTGCTTAACTGTGGCTAAAACTGTTTTAACAAATTATACTTTACATTGCACTTGCATTTATACTTGCAAATTATACTTTACATTGCACAGTGTCTACTGTGTCTATTCATTAATTCCCTAATATTTAAAGATTTCTTACTACATTATTATTCCACATACTACATATCGTATATTGTATTCAACAAGCAGAAATGCAGACAGATCCTTCCTGTCATGCTGCTCAATACACACACATTTTTACACAAGCTTATATCTTTAGGAGTGGTAATATTGTCTGCATCTTGAAAGCATTCACCTATTAAAAGCCTCAAAGATCCGAAAGATCCTGACTCATCAGTAAACCTCATAAGCCACCAGACAAGTTGGTTATTTTGGCCTCTGTTTGTCAGTCTCTGTGATCTGTTTATTGCTACAATACTGTATGAACAGAGCAACAGGGTAAACTTTGAAATCAAATGATGAGGGTTTAATTTCAGTGGTGGAGTGCTATAACATTGTTATCCAGTGTTTATGTGCTATAATCCATTATATCCATGCATTGTTCTGAAATTCAATGCAAATTCTTGCTAGTCTGAGTTCAGACTGCAGTAGAGGAAAACACATTTCGTGGATTTTGGTTTATTGCTAGGTCCGTACATCATTGAAGCCTGGCAGCACACTAAAACGTCCTTGGCAGACTCTCTCTTCCACTTGCTTCTTCTGCCTGCCTGCCTAGCTTCTGATGGATGCTGTCATATTTCTCCCACTCTCCTGAAATGCACCAATCATCGTTGGTGCTTGTAACGTGCTACATAATTCTTTATAGATGCTGATAGGTATTCTAAAATAAATGAACCATTTTCAGTGCTATAGCACGTTTGTTTCTTATTTATTCATATACCTGATATCTTTTTCATGAATAGGTATTGAGAATGCTGCCTTTCCAAGGCTTTAATTAGCTCAAATGTCTAGCTGCTGGTTCAGAACAACAACTGCTTTCTTTGTTTTTTGTCCGGCTCTAAAGAGCCAAAGCATTGTACATTTTAGTTTTCCACCTCATTTAACATTTGATTTACCTCATCAGCTAATTATCAGGGCTTTCAGGTGCTGAATTCAGTTTGCTTAAAACAGAAACAAAATTTCTGTGGCTGTCCTCTGGCACTGCAGTCTGACATAAAACCATGTTCTAATGTTGTGAAGTCAACATATCAACACCCCCACGAAATTTCACCTGTAAGCAGACTGATGTTTTTTGTTTTATATATATATATATATATATATATATATATATATATATATATATATATATATATATATATATATAATTTTTATTTTATTTTATTTTTTTGCCAAAATTCAACAACAGCACTACTTTGGCCACTTCGGTGTGACATCCCAAATAATTTCCTATAAACGCAATATTATTATGCTTGAATGTTACTCATTATGCTTACATTACATTGATCAAGTTAAATCTCTTCCTTACTGTATGACTGAGTCACTTTTACTTGAACTAGTATTTTTTAAAACCCTTTTTATACCCACTTTCCCCACCCTACAATATGTCACTCTTTAATTTGATGTATGAAATAAATGAATTATGTGTCAGTAGAAGGATGCATAAATCTGTTTTGTGTTGGAGAGCAATAATGGCATTTGTGTCCTTGTATTGATTGATATCCTTAATAGTGTTTGTTCTTTATGATCTGAGAAAAGAAAGGAATTCTGTAGAATGAACTTCCACAAAGAGCATTAGTGGAGTTGACAGTGGAGTGTTAGTTGCACCTCCAGGGTCCAGGTTCGATTCTTGCCTCTGTGTGTTTGCATGGTTTCTAAACATACTGTGTGTGTGAGTGTGTGTGTGTGTGCCCTGCGATGGATTGGAACCCTGTCCAGGGTGTATCCTGTCTCGTGCCCTAAGTCTCCTGGGATAGGTTCCTGTATACAGGACTAAGCGGTATAGACAATGAGTGAGTGAGAGTGAGTGAGTGGGTTATAAGACTTACGGTAAAACAATATATGGTGCCTTACCTAATTAAATAATAAATCTACGGAAACAATAAAAAGTCTTCCATCCATCCTACCATTGTCCGTACCACTTATCCTGTGTAGTTTGAAATTCCATTCACACAGTGTCCTCCACAAGATTCAAATGCCCATCCTGGAGGTGTGAGGTGACGATGATAAACAATAAGCCACCATGTTGCCAAATATACTTTTGTTAATTTAATTTGACCTAATAGCTTTTTGCCATGTTGTCTTCCCACCTACTCTATTGTTTATGGAATAGACTCTGCATTCACGACAACTGACTAGGGTAAAGTGAAATTATGATGAATTAATAATTCATTGCATTTGTTTTTGCTGTTTTCACATGAGGAATCTACACCGTAATCCTTGTTGATGGACACACAGTCAGTGGTCCTGCAGAAAGACAGAGTGAAGTCTACTGGCACAAAAAAAGGAAGGTTAATGGAGCTCAATAGCTAGTCTTAACAAATGAGCTGAAAAACATATCTGAATACTCAACAGATTAAACATTGAGGTAGATAACAAGTTTGTGATAATACAGCATAAAAAGCTGAATTCAACAAAACATCTAAGACATCTATTAGAAAATTTTAAATAAACTAGACATGATTTAGCACATTTTCAGCTGTTCTGTTTTGGTAAGCCTGTGCCTGCTCTACCCTCAGACTCTTGTTTTTGGCCAACAGGAGTAAAACCCAATGTGGCATTCTGTTGTTGTTTTCCATCCATCTCATGGTTCAACATGTTCTGGGATGCTTATCTGCTGACTACATTTGTAAAGGAGGGGTACTTGCGTTACCATAGACTTCATGTCATCTCAAACCAGTTCTCGAACCTGCTCATTCTCCTCTGATCTTGTATAAAATTGTATGTTGTGAACATACGTAAAAATACAATATAGTTTCACAAATAGCTCTTTAACCTTGTAAGAATATATTAATTTAAAATTTCCAGGTAAAACATTCCAAAACTATGCATTCTTTTGCTTACAGTAAAGTCTTACAAAATTAATTACATCAGTGACTGAGAAAAACACAGCTTATCTGCAGCCAAAACCCTTATAGGCTCACAAAAAGAACACAGAAATCACAACAACAACAAAAAAGCACTACTATATTTCTGCGCCACCGTTTTTTAAACCGTATAGTATTTTATGTCTAGGCTACAATAAAACATAACACAATTTACCCATCATGACAGTTTTGACACATGACTGTCATGTTCTCAGGATTTGTCAAATCAATAAGAGAAATCAAACTGTATTTTTAACCATTCCAGCTTGTATATGATCTCAGGGTGTGTGTCTCAAATGTCTTAACCAATCAGTGTCACAATGTCAGTCAGGAATGACTTTAAATAATGTCCATACATACTAAATAATCCTGCACATTTCACACTGTACAAAGGCATGCTTGCTTGTTTTGTTTACTTAAATATGGGAAGAATGTTTTAATATCTGCTCCGTATGATGTATGATGTTGTTATTGTTGTTGCTGTTGTTTTGTTGGTTACTGCTCTTAAGGGGTTGCCACTGCAGACCATGCAATCCACACATTCTGACTTGGTGCAGGTTTTATGCCAGATGCCCTCTGAAACATAACCCTCCCAGCACTGGCTGGGAATACAAACTAGGCTTTTTGACATGGCAGATGAGAAGCCTGAGCCACCAGTACAGATGCCTCAAACCTATCCAGAACCGGCAAAAAGGCTGTGCCAAGTCACCAATGTTAATCTGCTCCATTGTATACTGGGTGTAAAATAAGGAGGAGTAAAAGAAATCATTCAAAACAGTTATGTCTGAGATTTAAATCGACTGTGTACAAAAATTGCTTTGCTGAGATAAAGAGGCATGTCAGCACAAGGTGATAAACTCTCACCTCTGTCATATTTCTTGTTTGCTAAAATTAATTACAAATCGATTTAGAGAACTCTTATAAAAGCCTTAAGAAGACCTGTCCATCTCCGGAGATGGGAGTGTGAGGTAGGAACTAGATGCCAGCATGGATAGTTTTTGTAGTTTCCTGGCAATTAATCTCTGCAATATTCTTCAGAAAGTGTACAGTAATTGCTTTTTATCATTTTTGTTCTCTCCATTTTCCACAATGCAATCAAGTCTACTATATGCATGTTGGATGACAGACTTATCTTCCCTGTGAGGACTTTCTAATTTGAATGTAGCAACCCAGAATTTTTAGCAATTGTTTCTCTTTTACAGGAATGTATTTACAGTACATGCTGAATGCAAAGACACAGTGATTGCACTGATGCTAAGCGCACGGATAAAGCTGGTGCTATTCCCAAACTAATGGACTATTGATTTTAAGAAAGTGGTAAAGTAGAACCCACAAACAGATCCTCAACTTCAACAAAATACAGTCTACTTTCTGCACCTTAAGTAGTCAAACTGAGATTGAAAGATTTGTAAGTAAGCTATGCAAGTTCATACTTACTCAAACCATGAGTTATTAAGTATGGAATAAAAGGGGGCAATGTAATTATGAACAGGATGGTTACCTTTTGTTGAACTGTGTAACTGCAGGAGATTTTTTTTTACACATAACGGATAGATTTAATTCAGCATCTCCTCTATATTTTATCACTCAAAGGTGGACATTAAGAGTCTCACAGAATTACTTTTGATTTCCGCCTGTGTCTGGTTTGTAGGATAAATTTATAATAATTCAGCATGGTAACTCCCGCCACCCACGAGTGTGGCCAGCTGAGGAAATTCACTTTTTGCTTTAATTTAAGGAATATTGATCCCAGAGGGGTTTATTGCTGTATGACATCCATAATCACAACAACAGTGTGACAGAGCAGATAAATAACGAGGCAACGTCAGGGAGGGGGCACGTTCCAGAGAGCGCTGGGGGTAATCTTTCATACCACCATATTAATTACACATTTCCTTGACCGTGATTGATTTCTCATAACACCTATAAATTCCCTTTTTGTAAACTTCTATGACTTCTGTTTGTTGAACATCACTTTAGAAGATTGAAATTCAGCACTAATAAATCATCATACTTGTGTAATTACATGGAATATAAGCAAACCGTAGTGACAAAAGAGATATATAACACTTTGTGCATAAGGCTTACATCACTAGAGACTGAGACATAGACTGAATCTCTTATTACCCATGTTAGGCTCAAAAATGACTTGAATGTACCCATTTTACTCTTCTTAGGAAGGAAAATTCTTTTGATTGTGTAAAGCTGGTTTGTGATGATGTAAATCTTTAAAAACGCTATACAAATAAAATTAAATTGAAATTGAATTGAATTGAAAAAGCTGTGCTCAAAGGACTAAACTGTCATTTGCACTCTTTTCTCTAGCACAGTGGAAGTTATATAGTGAGTGTTCTCTGAAAGGCCTTGTTCAGGATTTATTTATTGTGCAGTAAAACCTGGCAGCACCTAGTGATGTGTCACCGCGTTCAGTTTTGCATATAGAGTTCAGGGTTTATCTGCACTGAGGGTGAAAAGGGACGCAGGACTGCACTTTATCTTCTTAGCCAGGAAACTTTTAACCTTGAAAAAATTTGTATATTAAACACCTTAAATGGACAGTTTTGGTTATGCTTCATTACATTGCTCTAAACTACTACTACTACTACTAATAATAATAATAATAATAATAATAATAATAAGAGACTGTACTGACCGAAATTAATGCAAAAATAACCATAATCGTTTCACTGACAGACATTGGTTGTTTAAATTGCAAATCCTGGTGAACTCTTTGTAGTGGCGCGCCCCACTAGTGGGAAATACAGACATGACAGGTGAGGGAGGAGCAATGAACGGGAGAAAATTATAGAGGTACAATATATAAGGAAACATTCGGTATTACTGTATACGTAATTTCATTTATTCCAATGTGTATGCTGATGTTTATGTATTTTTGGCAAAAATAATATAATAATAGGCAGTACTAGTCCGGCATTTCTAGTTTCCAGTGTGGCAACAAAGTTGCTTTTTGATCCTTCAGGCACTGAACAGAAGGGAAGATCAATATCGTTCTGCGCTTTTTGTTGGTGTGCGGCATTTTGCGATGATCCCTAAATCATTAGTTGTGCCGTAGAGAGTAACGGTGTTTATGCTTTTAAACATGTATAATTTAAGGCGGATGGAGCTTAAACACAATGTAGGGAGGAAATATATGTAGGTATCTTATTTGCGGGTTTATTTACGCAGCTATTGAATTCGGAGATGCGAATATGCGAACATTAAACTAACTTTACTGCGGACACAAACCGGGTCAGTAGCGAACTGTATGTAGTTCGCATAATAACATCAATGGATGCATTTGTTACACGGACCACAAAAAAGCAGGTGATTCAGCACTATCAGCCTAATCAACCAAAAAGCCAGCCAAAAGGAAAACATGATGAAGCCTATGTTGCTCTTGGATTCACGGTGGGGATGGTGGGGCAGAGGAGAGACCTGTGTGTGTTTTGTGTCTTAAACCGCTGGCAGCAGACAGCACGAGACCCAACAAAGTAGGAAGACACTCAGAAACAACACACCCCAGTCACCTTAATAAGCTACTCGACTTCTTTGAAAAGAAAGCTCTAGATAGGTGACGAAGTAAGACTGGTATAACAATTGCACGTGTATTTTATCTGTTTTGAACTTGGTGTTATTTGATCTTATTGGTTTAGAAATTGATATTTCAATAAATAGTAAACTTGGTCGATTTTCCCCAGAAAATGTTTGAGAACCACTGGTATAATCTATTACAAGCACCGCATTTGAGCCACCTCTCAAATCCTCTTTGAAATTCCCCTTTATTGCTCTTAACGGTCTCCCACTGCTTGGTTTGTCTTCAATGCTGGTTTTCTCTTCTTTGCACTTCTTCCTTCATCTGTGTACATTACTCTTGCCAATGGTGTCATCGCCATAAACATTATCTAGTACATTGGGAGACCATCTGCGACTAAGTGGATTTTCCATGATCAAAAGTAAATGCATGGCTTGTGGTTAAGACTATGTAGCACCTTTTGTATAGAGAAAGAGTTACTCTACTAAAACCTGCAATCAGAACACATGCCAGTTTTTAAAAAGGTTTTGCCCACTTTTGCAAAGAAATCTAAATCTAACTGGAAAATATCTATCTAAACCACTTAATATTTATGCAGTGCTAGACTCATAATTGATAATAAAGGTTATGGTTTATCAAACATGTAAACAGTAATTAATCACTTTTGAGAGTTGACGAAAAAAGAGCAATTTAAAAATAGTTTAATAAGGTGTGTGTGTGTGTGTGTGTGTGTAGAATTAATAATATTATTATTTTTACACAGGGATGACTCCTGCCCAGAAGTTTGTAAACATCATTTAAATAACATTTTTAACAACATTTAAATGTTTCATTAATGAAAACCTGCAATGCTGAATGAACAGCTGCAATGCTAAACAAAACATTAGCTGAATAATAAAGCATTCAGTTACTCTCTGTTTATCTTTGAGCACATTGCAGGTTTTGGAAGCTGTTTTAGATAATGAAATGTTTCAACTATAAGGACTTCTTTGTTTTCACAAGGACCTTTCACCTTGTATTTTGAAGGTAAGAGAACAGGCCACTGTAGAACAGGAATATTATTATAATTATAATGATTTATCTGTATGAAATATGTGGTAAGAAAATCCAAGAGGAACTTGTCAGTTGCCTAAAGTAAACCTTTAATGAATGTTTCATACAACTATGTACGTTAAATCTTTCTTGAGAACCAAATCTGAAAAATTAATCTTTTCATAAAGGCTTAAGTCAATTCCTATGACAAAAGGCATCTTATTAATATAAGCTGTTAAGGAATACACTCTTTAAAAAGAGTGTATATATATATATATATACACACTCAACAAAAATATAAACGCAACACCTTTGTTTCTTGCACCGATTTTTCATGAGATGGACTTAAAGATCTAAAATTCATTCTAGATACACAATATTACCATTTCTCGCAAACAATGTTCACAATTCAGTCTAAATGTGTAATAGTAAGCACTTCTGCTTTGCTGAGATAATCCATCCCACCTCACAGGTGTGCCACATCATGGTTATAGTATAGTATAAGGTACACCTGTGTACTACTCATGAATTCAGATCAGCATCTTGATGTGAATTACCTGTGAGGTGGGATGGATTATCTCAGCAAAGCAGAAGTGCTCTCTCTCTCTCTCTCTCTCTCTCTCTCTCTCTATATATATATATATATATATATATATATATATATATATATATATCAGCAAACATATAACAGCTTACAGAAAGTAGGCATTTAAGGTCACAGTTTTAAAAACGCAGGACACTAAAGAGACTTGTCTACCGACTGTGAAAAACACCCAAAGAAAGATGACCAGGGTCCCTGCTTATCTGCGTGAACCTGCATTAGGCATGCTGCAGGGAGGCATGAGGACCGCTGATGTGGCTAGGGCAATAAATTGCCATGTCCGCACTGTGAGACGCCTAAGACAGCGCTACAGGGAGACAGGAAGGACAGCTGATCATCCTCGCAGTGGAAGACCACATGTAACAACACCTGCACAGGATCGGTACATCCGAATATCACACCTGCGTGACAGGTACAGGATGGCCACAACAACTGCCCGAGTCACACCAGGAACACACAATCCCTCCATCAGTGCTCAGACTGTCCGCAATAGGCAGTCCATGAGGAGGAGATGCACTGCAGTACTTTACGCAGCTGGTGGCCACACCAGATACTGACTGGTACTTTTGATTTTGAGCCTCCCTTCATTCAGGGACACATTGTGAAACATTTTTAGTTTATGTCTTATGGTGTTGACTCTTTTAGTGTTCATACAAATATTTACACATTAAGTTTACTGAAAGTAAAAACAGTTGAAAGTCAGAGGATGTTTCTTTTTTTGCTGAGTATATATACAGTATGTGTGTGTGTGTGTGTGTGTGTGTGTGTGAGTGTGTGTGTGTGTGTGTGTGTGTGTGTGTGTGTGTGTGCGTGTGTGTGACCTTGAAATAATTTTGACATTGATATGCCATTTTTGGCTGTGACTCCATGCAAAAGCACTTTCAATTATGCAACCCAGTGGAGTGAGAACAAATATGTGATAAGTGACTGGAAGATCAGCCAATAGTTAATGTTCTCTTACTTGTCTTAGCCACAGGGAACGGTTTTACACATGAAAGGTGGCTAAGGGGAAATCTCTCTCCACTGTCCTGGTTTCGATTAACTTTTCCTATAAGTGCAAAGACAGGTCTATGTGTGAAGATGGAGTGATACCCTAAAGAACCTTGTGCGTTGTGAAATGTCTGTGTGATTACTGTTTGCATTGGAGCGCATGAACCTAAAAATATCCTGACTCCTTATTTCACTAAAATCAGGACCATATGCACAGATAACTACAGTAGGATGATTACAATTTTTGTTATAGACAAAAAATTTAATATTACCCAGAATTAAATATGAGTATTTCTAGACAATTGTTGCAATTTTACGTTTGCAGTTGTTTAATTCTGCTGGCAGATAACTAAAATAAGTAACATTATCTGCCCTTTTTAAGTTTTTAAAATAATAATAAAAATTTTTCAAAAAAAAAATCTATATTTTACCCAATATAATACAGTAACAGTTTGTACCTTCTTATTCAATGTTTTTTCTTATTTGTTTTTTCATATTTAATTGTTTCTTTCTTATTTTCAATGTTTTTCATTAATTTTTCAACATTACATATTAATACCAATATGTAACCATCAAAAATGCTTTAAATAACCCATGATTTGTTTTTTATTTTAGATTCTGTAGAGTAGTCACCTTTTGCTTTGATGAGAGTTTTTCACACTCTTGGCATTCTTTTAGTCAGACTTACAAAGTAATGGTATACAGTGACTTTCTAACAATCTTAAAGGGGTCATCCAGACACATTTTTCATTAAATGTTAATATGATCTTTAGGGTCCTAATGAAAAGTTTGTAATATATTTAATAAAAAATTCGCAATGGTTGTGTAAAAAAAACACTACTTTTACCTGGTAAAAAACTAGCTCTGTTCTCAGCAACCTGTTTCAGTACATGCTCCTTTAAATGCTTATGATCTCTGCTGAGCCCGTCCCTCCAGTTCTGTGGGGCGTGTCTTCACAACACACGTGGGGTATAGCCACGGAAGTGTAGTCTAGTGCGGGCAATGCTTTGGACTGCATTACCCACAAAGCATTGCCCACAACGCAGTGCGAGCAATGCTTTGTGGGTAATGCAGTCCAAACTGAAAAACGCTGGAATATAGAGCCTGAGCCTGTTTTCTTAAGTAGTTTTTGGTTTAATTTAAGTACGGAACCTATGCGGAAGTTTGTAATATCGCCTGACAACGCAGAAATTAAAAGAATGGACATGCATCGACTCGATTTGTCTTTCTCATCACTGCATGGGCATGAATTAACGGGGCTGTTACGCTGCCGCGAGCAACAACAACAAAAGCGGAGAAGCTTACTGAGAGAGATACGAACGCGATGTGTTTACTGATGTGTTTACATGACTTCTTAATCTTCGACAGACATCGTTATAAACCATCTAACGTAACAAAGGTAAGCATAATATAGTTTTCCGACTACGTACACAGTTTGCAACTAGACAATCACCTTAATGCATTGTTTATTATAAACGGGCGATTAGGGATTATATAGAGACGGATGTACATAGAGAAGAAGCCATAACCATGTCCTATGAGAGTGTAAGTTAACTTATACTCCGCATTCGTCGTGATTATTAGAAAAGGCGATCTGCAAAGATTCATAGAAAAAGAAATTACTCACCAAGCCTGGTAAAGATGAAGCAGGAACACGAAGCGTTAGTACAGATCCATTTTTCAGGAGCAGCTTCGTAGCAAAACCTGCTTTATATTGACCCGCGTTTATAAAGCAGTCCGGTGAAAAATGATTAGTGCAAACATGAACGCATTTAGGTAGATCGGCGGGGACGTTAGCTTTAAAAACTAAATTCAGCCACTGCGTCCTCAGCGGCTCAGATGTCAGGAGTGAATGACGACTGCTGTGTTCACAATTACACCCAACAACTGTACACAACACTCGCTTAGGCGTCATTTTGCTCCAGCGGCGAAAAACAATGGCCGACAGCTTCTTCTCACTCGGGGCGGGTCTTTGCTAAAACACCGGTGTCAATCAACTAGTGTAGGAGCGACCTCTTGTGGTGTGGCATCACAGTGACAGGCATTTGAGATTGGCCTGATTTTAGAAGGGGCATGTTATTTTAACAAATGAAAAGAAAACCACTGGGTGGCTCTTTATTATCGTAGAGTGGTTGTGTACGCACTCTCCTAACATACAGTTCAGTCCAAACAGCTTAAAAAAGTGCATGTAGGCCTGTATGACCCCTTTAAAGAAGTTTCCAAAGGTGTTGAGTAATGGTTGGCTGCTTTTCCTTCACTCTCTGGTCCAAGTCCCTCCAAACCACCTTAGGTGAATTCAGATCAGATGATTGTGAAGGCCTGGTCATCTGATACAGCACTCAATCACTCTCCTTGTTGGTCAAATAGCTTTTATATAAGCTAGATGTGTGTTTGGGGTTATTGGCCTATTAGAAAACAAAAAATGGTCCCACATGGGATGGCATGTTTATGCAAATTGCTGTGGTAGCTATGCTGGTCAAGTGTGCACACAATTTTGACTAAAATCACATACTATTACACCTCGTCCTACTTATAAAATATGTCTGCCACTTGAACTCCAAGTAGCATTTATGTGGGCTTAAATCTGAGGTGCTGTTAATCTGCTATTTCTTTGGCTGGTCATTCTTATTCTCTGCAGCAGAGGTAGTTCCTGGGCTTACTATCCTGGACTATTCTTTGGTCATGTTACTCTGTTTCAGACAGGTCAAATTACTGGCCTGAATTAAGCAAAGCAAGCAAATGCTCTACAGTGTTGGACAGATCATGGTAAGAAGACAGGCAGATGTGATGCACACAAGTGATACACTCATCATATGTAGTGGTTTTAGATTTTAGATAATAAAGGGAATCCTTATGTTTGTAATTATGTTAGTTTATTCCATTATTTATTTGCAACTAAAATGTGTGTATTTGTGTACAAATTAAAGTAATTTTGAATAGTTATGCCATACATACATACAGTACTATTTCATTTCAGGTTCAATGTGGGTTTTTTTACACAGCCAAATATCAGTAAGAGAGAGAGGTGATAAACCAGTGGCATCAGTGATGATGCTGTAATGCAGCTTCAGTGCTCGGTGCCCTCTGATGGATAGGTGTTCCACCCAGTTTGCAATTCTACCTGAAAGCAAGTGAGTAATGCTTTCATTCTTCACCACT
The DNA here is from genome assembly GCF_024256425.1 of Clarias gariepinus. Classification (NCBI taxonomy): domain Eukaryota; kingdom Metazoa; phylum Chordata; class Actinopteri; order Siluriformes; family Clariidae; genus Clarias; species Clarias gariepinus. The sequence continues at coordinate 18,478,900 of NC_071107.1, forward strand.
AGATGGAGACACATTTGTAATGATCTACAAGTTTCCATATGATTTTTTTCCCTTTGTTAGATGATTTTTTAACTATGTATCTTTCTGCACAGTTGGAAGGATAGTATATAAGTTGATGTTTATAAAAGGTTACAAATTACATATATTGTCCAGACATGTCTAAAACAAATCTACTAAGAATAGGAATGGGATGTAAGAATAAAGAGATTAGTCTCAGATTAGTTCTGGGTCTATACGTTTTCTGGCGTACATTATGTGTGTAAATATTAATTAATGAGTCAACCATATAAATAAAGAAAGGTATATTAGAATGTACGTCACAGGATCTTTATTTTATTTGGAATGTTTATCCCAATTTCACGTCAGGCCACCCCACATATAGAAAAAGTAGAAAATGTAAATCATAGTGTAGGAATCTCTTCTGAGTAGTCAGATATACTGCCTTCATAAAACTGCAAAATCAGTCAAATTAGGCAATAATCTAAAGTACTCTCTAATGTCTTGGGCCAGCAACATTTTTTCCCCTGTGTAAGAGTACAGGCTCTGTTCCATTCACTGAGCACGAGCCTCATGACCCTGCTAAATCCTTCCTTTTGCCATTGGCTCTGTCCCCAATCCACCCTATAATCAGCACTTTTAACAGCTCTCATTTTCTTCAGTATATATAGCTGTAATTGTCAGGACACCCTCCCAGTGCAGAGTGGGGCTATAAGGAGTCAGTCAGATCTCTCTCTCTCTCTCTCTCTCTCTCACTCGCTCTCTCTCTCGCTCTTTCTCCATTTACTACTGTACATGCACATATACGTGTTGCCTTCAAATAAGTGGTCTGAATGCAAAATGGATGTAATGTGATATATACCTTAATGTTAATTTTTACAATACTGAAATGAGAGATTTTAACGCTCTTCTGTTTCTTTTTTAGTTTAGAGCACTAGTGATCATTACACACAAATTATGACACAATTACTGATCAATATGACACCATAACACCTCTACACAATTAGCATATGTCAGTCAGCTGCTGGTGGAAATCATCAGTGTGTACATTAATGATTTTGCTGCCATGGATGTGTATTATTAAAATAATAAATTCAAAAATTTACATTAAAGTTGCAGTTTATTCTTTATTTGAAAATAATTTGAGGTTGAACCTTCAGGAGTCTCAAAGAATGGAGTTAGAAAAAGCATGCCTTTTTGAATAACTTTGGTATTCATATTCATAAAGTGTAATAAGAATGCTATGTTGTTTAAAGCAATTTAGTATATTTAGGGCTGTAAAGGTTTAGTGCTTTATTATGACTTACTTTCCCTTATGTGTGTATTTGCTTTTTCTACGGTCACATAGTACTTGCAAGTTATTTATCTCTTGAGTGAGGAAAGGGTGGAGAGAACTTGGCATTTCATATGCAAACATGTTTGGAAACAGGACATACTTTTGGTTTGCAAGGGTAATATGGGAACACAGTGGCTGCCAGTTCTGTGTGTTGATGCTGGGTGATAAGCGTCACTGTAGTGAGTTCACCAGGTGCTTAAATCCACCCACTCATTAGAAAGACTTCTCAACTGTGCCCTTTAAATACACTCCCTATTTTACTATATTTATGGAGACACAAATGTTCAGTAAATGTAAAAAATATTATATTTACATGAACACAAAATTCACAGAATATATGGAAAAAGAATACATACAGTACATTTTTATGTGTGTTTGGTTGCTTAGTGTTTACCACTACAAAATAAGAACATACATTTCGGTTAAAAACATACTCCTATTTATTGGTCATTTATTCATTTAGCTGACTTACACCTGATTAGTTATTTTCATTCACATTAGAACACAGTCTTTGCATTAACATTATTAATAAAACTATTAATATTTATTATTAGTGCATTGACCACCAACCAGTGAGAAGCCACCTTTATGACAAAGTAACACAAAAAAAAAGGGGGGGGGGGGGGGGGATCAGCACTCTGGATTCACAACATCCAAAATGGTTTGATTTTCAATCATTTCGGTATGCTTCAGAACCTTTAATCTGACCAAAAATTTGTCAAGAACATGAAACAAAACCCAGTAAAGCAACTGTTCATCCCTGAGAGCAAATGGGATAAAAAGCATTAGTTTAGACTGTGTTGGGGACAGAGTTTTGGTTTTAGTAAAAGTGTACATTTGGTATGATATAAAAAAAACTTTCCTAGCAACATTAAACACAGTTTTCTTATGGTTGAAATACAGTATTGTGTGATGAGAGCTAGTCAATACAGTAAGAAAATAACAGTAAGTCATTTGGCAACTTTTAAAACATGACACCTAAATCCATAGCCAATTTATATAAGCCCATTTTTTAAGCTTTATAAACGTTCACATAAATACATAAACATAAACATAAAATCTTTCAAGAAAAAAACTCTAAAATGCCATTGAGAAGTACAGTTATAGGTTATAGTCTAAAATGTTTATACAGTTACTGGCTGCTAGTAAATTTAATTAAAGGGAGCCTACTGAGGTAAAAAGAGGTCAAAGATTCATAGCTGTAAAATAATAATATAATACTCATTAATATATGTGTTTCTCCATCAATGAATACATCTTTGCCAAACATTTAATCTAGGCCAAATAAAGGACCCAAGATTATGTATCATAGTAAAATGCCATGCATCTGAGCCTTTGAACAGTGCAACAATATTTAATTTTTCTCTATTTAGTTTTCATTTCTTACACTCTCCTTTTAAACCTGTCCATAAAATTCCATTAAGTAAGGCTAAACATTGTGAACAATATGCAGCATGCACTGGTTCTTTCGTTTCAGGCTCCCGATGGGTTAAGGGGTTGGCACGATGTTTTTTTAACTTAAAGCAGTAACTACATATCATACATGTTTATTCAATTTAAGGATTAACACAATAAGCTTTCCTCTTTTCAAATATAAAGTGAGCTCAACAAAGCATTAAATAAATTAAGTTGCAGTTTACACTGTACAATGCCTATAATAAGGTATAACCACTTCAGGAACTTCCCAAATTCAATAGCTTCATGGATGGGGGGGGGGGGGGGGAGAGAGAGAAACATATGAGAGGGAGTAAATACTGAATAAGACAACTAGGGGGGAAAAAGACCACTAAACTGACCCTGTGATAACAATCGGGTAATTTCTATAAGAATACTGATGATCAATAAATAAAGTGCAACACTTAAAAAAATAACTGAACATATTGTGATCAATTTCACTGTTTTGGAACCCAATAAATAAGATTCAATTGATATGTTCAGATAAAAATGTATAAAATATGTCTAAACCTAAACCCAGTAGAACTTATATCGTTATTATTTTCCATTCACCACCTTTCAAAAACATTATAAATAAATCTTCTCCCCTTTTAGTCATTTGCAGTAACTGGATAGCACTGAGTTTCTGAATTTTTTGTGTTATTTTTTGTTTGTTAACAGTAAATAGTAAAGTGATGATGCTTTTTTAAATGTCCATAGTGTCACAGGTCACAGCATGTGCTGTCTGAACAGCACAGACCTCAGAGAAAGTTATTAGTGATCTGACGCTGGTGTTCAAACAAGTCCTCTATTTCAGCGCTATAGGCATCTCCTGTGCAAGAGAAAATCAGACATAATAATGACAATTACATATTGTGTAGTTGGTGAATATAATTAATGTATGTTTGAGGTTGAGTTCAATAATATGACCAGACCTGTATGACAACCATACATGAAGACTCTGTAACCGTCATATCGACACCTACAGCGCATTACATTATTCATGTTGTCTGACTCAGCCATATCCAAAGATGGATTTACTTCTACCTACAGTGACAAAAAAAAAAGAAAAAAGCACAGTTAGTTTATTGCAACACATACAAGGCTAGAGCAACAACCTACATCTACCACAGTTACCTTCTTTATATACAGAAGTAGGCAAAGTATAAAATGGTCAATTACATAGAATTAGCACTTCCAGTTTCCGATTAGATGTGTCTTATATAAGGGGCTTGGTTGGAAATACTTTCTCTTTGTCTATTTTTTGTGCTCAGTTGAGAGATAAGAGGAAATAGTTTGATAAAAAAGAGTATCAGCTATTCTTAGAATGAATAATCTGCATTTTCTTTACATTTGGTTGAACCCACAGTGTGTAGCCACAGACAGCATCTCGGTGTTTGTTTGGATTATTTGGTATCGGCATTTATGTGATGATCAAATGGGCCTCATAAACCTTAAGTATTACCACAGCGCAGTTTATTGCTACAAACAGCCATAGCAAAATCCTGGTTTATAATTAGGATCTGAAAAACATGCCTAAAATATATATGCACCATCGTGTGCTCAGACATTTTGAGTAAATAAAGCTTTTAAATGGTATATAGACATAGGTAGACTGTAATTAAAACACAGCTCCGTGGAAACCCACCTTTTACTGCACAGTATGCATATGTATATAAAAAAAGGGTCCTAAGGCGGCTCATGCAAATTTTGTAGCTTGTGGTATGAGGCATGCTAGGGGTAAAATAGGTTCAAGCTCAGAAATAGTGATTTCAGTGGTGAAGTGGCCCATAAAGATTTGACTGATTAGCGTGTAAGTATGTTAATCCAAGAAAGAAAACACTAAAAATTCTTGCCTTGACTGCAAGGTGAGCGGAGGCTTATTTTTTAAGGGCAGGTCCATCATGTATAATAAAATATAAAATATACTATCAAGAGTATAAAAAAATCTACCTGGAAGATATAATCTCCTGGTCTGACATCTGTCATATCGACCCACTGGCAGTCAATATCATGACGATATGTATCCCAACAGCCCACGGAAATTCCTTGATCTCCATAGTTGTAACATGAAAAGCGTTTCTGAAGTCCTGAAGAAAAGACAGTAGACAGCAGTATAGATTTTTGCTATATGCAAGGCAAAATCTTTAAAAATATTTTTTTACTTTGTCTGTTCAGCATGATGAACACAGAAGCTAAGTAGTTTTTACCTTCAGGACAAAAAGTGTCCTCCAGACAAAAGCTGGCTTTGTGGCCTTCTGCCACTCTGGTTCCGTTCATCGTGAGAAGGTCATAGTGTGTAAAGACTTCAATGCTGTGGTAATGCCTGTGAATACACCAAATCAATCCGTCACTAATGATCACAGTAATCAGCTTTATTGCTTTGTTAATTTAACCAGATTGTGTCATGGGGACGACTTTATCTTAAGGAAACGCAGGATGTGAGTAAGTACAGAGGCACTATAGAGATTTACTGAATGACCTCACTGCTGCAGAATGAAGGTGTTGGCTACAGGGTAACACCCCTTACTGAACATTGTTGATGTCCTGGCAGGGTTGTGTTTGCAGTGCTGTTTATTCAGGTTGCCTGAATGGACCGCTTTGAAATGAATACCTCTGTGGTGTTTCTTCAGGAGCTTACTGAATAAAGTATAGAACGGTACTATCCTGGTCCTGAACGGCTTACCTTGTTCCAACAGACTGGGTTGCTCTCATTTTCAGAAAATGTTGATGCTATTTGCTAAGCAAAAACAGGTAATGAATTTTTTGGCTGATTATTTATATAAAAATGTTAATGAGATTCTATAATCAGCTGTATATTTGAATGTGCAAATTAACACTATTAGTTAATTTAAGCTTTCTATATTATACCAAGAGGTTTAAAGTAAAAAGTCTTGATATGTATGTTAAAAATGTATGTGGATGTGAGATAAGCTTCATTCATTGCTCTAATAACTAACATTTTAAAATGTGTATGTAAAATCTCTCTGATGACCGTTTGAGTCAATCAGAATAAGCCCTTGTAAGAGTTATGCAAGACTATCTATCGAAATGGACATCATTCATTTAAAAAATCTCGGCTCATTCCCCAACTTGACCCAAAATGTTCCATTTGGGTGCTTGAGTAAGGCCCTTAACCCTTTTTGCTCCAAAGGGACATTATCATGAATGACCCTGCACTCTGACCTCAGCTTCCTAACATGCTGAGATACGCAAAGAAAATTATTTTACTGTACTATATGATATATGTGACAAATACAGGCTTATTCTTTTTCTTATTTTGGACATGCTCCTGGATTTTCCTTTAAATACATTTCTGCCCTGGTTACCAATAATACCTGTGGCATTGATGCCATGTCCAGGATTCTCGTGATGCTTTTGGCCTAAAGTCAGCTCTCCCCAGGTTCATGATGCGGGAGGAGAAACGCAGCAAACGCCGGTGACCATAAGGCCAGTTCATGCGACTGGCTGAAGAAGACAAGCAGTTCTCCTCATGGGCACAGGTAAGCAGGTGAAGTGGACGATCTTCTAGATATGCAGACTCCTGCACCAGCTGTGCATCCACCACCAAGTCTGGGGCAACTAGAGCAGGTACAAAAACAGACATTGTTGAGGCCCCTTATGTAAAACAGTAACAATACTGTATTGATAACATCAGGAAATGCAGAATTATAGAAAGGCTTGATAAAAAATTGCAAAGATTATTGTGCATTTACATTACTACTAGTAAGAAATATTTAATATAGAACAGGTTTTCATCTTTGAGACACGAGAAAACACAAATCGACTGAAAGACACTACTTTCTGAGCAGGAGACTCCGGCTGCTTTAGGTCCTCCTCCACGGGGGCAGTATACATTGCTGTTTCTGCGACATTGCTGAATAGACAGTTCAGTGCCCACACAGTGAGTCCCACTCAGCAGTACTTCCTGAGCCTCAGGGTCCCCAGGCCAGTAATATGTGTCCTGTTTACAGTTAGGTAAAATATTAGTGTTTTGTCAATACTAAATTTTGCTATGATATGATAATTTTGCTTCTGATTAAGTATTTTCAGGTCCAGTAAAGTATTCATTTATTACACTTTCCCTGTTTCCTTAAACCTCATAATCTAATTTCAAGATAAAATAAAGCTGGCATGGCTGAATTAAGTACAAACTTTATTTTGACTCAGATATAAGTGGTTTGAGGTGGCAGAAGTTTTCCTATGTAAAAATGCTTTATTTACAAATACAATTTACATCATAAAGTACGCTCTTTACTAGAAACCTGTCTCTTCACGTCCCACCCCTTTAACATGACAGAACAACTACTGTATACACTTGCGTGTTACAATCTACACACAGACGCAACTGTGTCAGTGTTTAGAAAGAGCAGAACAAGTGATGCATTCAGCGCAGACTGGAAATTGTTGCGTTCTTAATCAGTGCCATGTGCTAAACGTAGGCTCACCTGATGGGCACGAGCCGCAAAACCAAAGCCCAGCTGTCTGCACACTACCATTGCCTCATTAATGCCCCAGTTCTCACTGCACACTGTTCCCCAGCGCTTCCTTCCCCCAACATCCATGAGCACTTCCACGCGGCCTTCTGCAACATCTCTGCCTCCTACTAATCGCACCTGAAACACACACACACACACACACACACACACACACACACACACACACACACACACACATTCAGATTTAATATATACATATTGACGTATATATACATTGACTATGAAATAAAAGCAACCATTATTAAAGTGTAAATGCAGCTATATATAGGTTATATCAGCTATGACCCACGTTTCAGTTAATCTGTTAATCTGTACGCTCTATAAAACTTTTCAACAGCAATGCAAAAACATACATAAATGTTACACATGAATTTAACGGCAGTACACAGACATTAATATTGTTGCTGACCAGCATGTTTAAACCCTGATCAAAGATACATAACTGTATTTTTATCACTAACGGCTTTTGTAATTCCACAATCTAATGTGCTAAGGACATCATAAGCTTAAAATATAAAAACATAGTCCACAAATGCAAATTTAACTTGACACCCGAGAAGAAATGCACTCTAGTCATAGCTTATAGTACAATTTTTCTTAAAGAAGAATTCATTTGCAATAGATTCTGGAAACATAAAATCTTCTTACTGTGGTCTCCAAACCTGTTTTGGGAACGTTACATCTGACAGATGCATCTTGGGTATGTTTGAATGTCCAGGGCTGGACTGGCTGGAACTGGCAATCAAAGATGGAGCGCTCTCTTCCTGTACATTGAACTGAATTCATATGGATTGGCCCAGTTCCTGTAAAACATCAAAAGAAAAAAGTATCATATATAGTTTCATATTGCCAATTCAGTATAATTTTGTTTCAGGTAAAAAAAAAGGTCATGATTCTGACTATGATTATGAACTATATCTATAAAGCTTTGCAGTACGTATGTACATTTTCTTTATTTGTATAAACTGCACCTAAAGTAGGTTTTCTAATTTAACATATCCCAGGCAAAAATAACAAAGGCAAGCAATTTAATTCCTTCATGTCTCTTTCAATTAGCAACAATAAGGTAAAATAATAAATAAAACAAACGTCTGCTTATTTTTGTTAAATCTGTTTGGCCCTTCACATCTGTGCCACATAGAAAGCAGTTCAGTTCAGCTCAGTCTTTCTGCCAGCTCCATGATGATAACTATTCAAAGATAATTGTGTAGATTTGTTTGCTTGCAACAGACAAATACGTGGCTAGATAGCCTTTTAGAAGGCAGAAAGCTGTGAGTTGAAATAATTACACATAGAGTTCCATGGTGCAAATGAGGTATAACTTGACTTGGAATGAATGACTATGAATAAGGCTAATGTGAGAGGGGTGTAATCATATGTTTTCCTTATCTTTCAGTGCTGCAGAGGCAGTTTTAAGAAAATGCTGCTACAGTAGGAGCTTTGGGGAGTGGCTATGGACAAAAGCGGTTGTTCTAAATTGCAGTATGGCGTGTTTCGTTAAATTCTACAACTCATCAAAAAACCATTTTCAACCTAGCCACTGAAATCTCCACCAGTTGTTTACTTACATAGACAAACACGATAACCACACTATCTAAATGGAGACTGCACAGTGCCCAGTTCTGCTATAGTTCTGGGAAACCATTTGAGTATGGAAGAAATGACAAGAAACTGGTTTTGGCCTTGAGGTTTCAAGTGGATGTATACCTCACAGAGAAAATTACATATGAGGTTAAAAATACACCATTGGTTTGAAGTGGAAACAGATACTCATCCATTGTCCCTGTAATTTTACAACTGATTATGTGATCAAGAAAAGTCAACTTATATAGAATGTTTCCTGTAGTTATTTTATTTGAGATTTCCCATTTAATAAGTATAAAAATAAAAAGGAATATCATAATTTCAGTATCAAAAGTGCTAAAAATGTTTGGAGTAAAGCATTGCACAACTCAACAAAATCACTCACTCACTCACTTTCCATACCGCTTTATCCTGTATTCAGGGTCGCGGGGACCTGTACCCTATCCCAGGAGACTTAGGGCACGAGGCAGGGTACACCCTGGACAGGGTGCCAATCGATCACAGGGCACACACACACACTACTAACACACTATGGGCAGTTTGGGAACACCAATTAGCCTAACCTGCATATCTTTGGACTGTGGGAGGAAAACTTAGTACCCAAAGAAAACCCTCCAAGCACAGGGAGAACATGCAAACTCTATGCACGCAGAGATGGGAATCGAGCCTGGCCGGGAGTCGAATCCGGACCCAGGAGGTGCAAGGAGACAGTGCCAACCACTACACCACCGTGCCAACTAAATTTTGCAAATGGAATATTTGCGTGGCTTCAACTAGTAAATCAGGCAGGGAAAAAATGGCACCTTGTATGTACAATCATTGGTCATTACATATACACTTAGTACTAAAATGTAGCCAACCTTCACACACTTATTTACACATAGGGTCAATTTAGTCTTATCTAACCAGGAGGAAACCCATATGGAGACAGGAAAGCATGTTCAGACAGTAGCAAAAGTCCAAGATTAAGCTAGTGTCCTTGGACCCTTGAGATAACAATTTTAACAGCTGCTCCACTGTGCTGCCTCACCAATCTGCTGTTATGCTGTAAATCAACCAGATGATATTTACAGTAAGTGGAGAGCCAGTCTCAGCACACCACTGACATTGTAGCATGTGTGTGGTTATAGTTTCAGTGCATCAGGCACAGCAATATTGCTGGTACACTTACCCTTATAGACTGACAGTTATATATAATCTCCAAAGTGATTATGTATCCTTTAAATAAACGTAATTTGTAATTAATTATTCATAGCCAGTCACAACAAGCTAACTTCAGTTTCATCCCATTGAGACGATGGATGGATGGATGGATGGATGGATGGATGGATGGATGGATACTTTATTGATCCTTGATACCAAAGGAAATCCCCAAAATACACTAGCAAGGATGTCTACTTTAAATTGAGTTTTCTATAAATCATGCTGCTCTTTGCATGCTATTAATGACTGATTAAGTGCTATGCTTCATTCAAAATTTGCAACAAATGTACAAGGAAATAAACGTTACTGTGTCAGCGGCAAAATATGTTTGCATCAGTGAACATGCTGCAGTGCTCATTGTTCACCTTTTACGTGTTTAATTCAGAAAAGCCAAGTAATGAAGCAACACACCACCACTGACCCCACTTTTCCCAATAATGACCTCAATCCGTTTAGCCTGACTCAGTTTAACCAGCTGAGTCAGACAAAGCCAACCAACCTAACTAATTTATATGTTACAGAAATACAGTTTAACCTGTCTCTGGAAAAGGTCAACATTTTGGATCATTAATTATATTAATAGTGGCCAGGAATTTTAAACAATCGTGTTATCTTTGGACTACAGGCTACCTCACATGAGCAGCATACAGTACAGCACTTCACCATGATTGAACCATGGTTCCTGAGAAAAAGTCATTAAAAAGTCATGGCTTCTTTAGCCTAATATTTGTATAACAGCTTTAAATCATGTAAGATCTGCTGACTACAGGCAGCAAATTTTATATAATTGTCTGCTCGGAAGTTATGGCAAATTTAGTTGATTCTATTTATGTACCTTTAATATTAAGCACTAAACTTCATTCCAGTTGCAAATTTTATAGGACGCTGGACCAACTACAACTTCTTACTTTTGCTTGGTCTATATGAGCTGGTCTTTTTGTTTAACACAATTTCATTTGCATAGTGATTTGAACAATAAGCAGGCCTTACAAAGCAGGATCGAAAGTCATAACAACTAAAACAAATTAATCTGGTTATTTAAAAAAAAAAAAAAATGCATGAAGAGATGGAGAATTATAATACAATAAAGTATTAGCAATTAATTATGCTTCAACATGAAGAGATTTACAATACTATTGTATTGCTATAGACCACAAAATGTGCCGCATGCAACATTTTGCTTTAAAAAAAAAAAAACTGCTGTTTATTACTGCATAATATTACTGCAGTAATAATATTACTGCAGTAATATTATGGCATATTACCGCAGTCATTTGTTTGACTTAATTGAACACAGCCATAAAGAAGTCATATCCTGTCTCACTAAGCTATTATGATTTAAAATCACAATAGCAACACATTCAGGTGAGAATATATACTGTACTTGATAGTCCATTACACAATGTCATGCACACGTTCATTGACACATATGAGAGTAACTTGCTAACTAATCCATCTGCATGCCTATGTTTAGGAAGTAGGAAGAAACTGAAACCTCAAACAAAAGCCTCAAACAAAAGCCATTCAGCAGAAAGGTTCCTTACCTTGGCCCATGTAGGCTCCTGTAGGGGCCTCTTTGGCAGTCCCAAAACCCAGTTCTCTGCACACCACACTAGCAGAGACACGATTCCACAGATGATCAACCACAGTTCCCCACTTTCCTTCACGCAAAACTTCCAGCCGGCCCTCACCCAAGCGTGGTCCTGACTTCAAACGCACTGCTGGCTAAGAGGAGGCAAAATACCCAACAAAGGATGTCATTATTATTTCTTGCTCTTACTTGCTTACTGAGTATCATTAGTGGACAAAATAATTAGCAATTATAATTAGTTATGCTTTGAGCTTCAATGAAAGAAGACAATGCTTTCTGAATCAAAGTAAGCTTGCATTTTAAACATATTCAGTGTGATTACTACACCTTAGGTTTTGCATACCATTTTATCCCTTAATTTACTGAAAGCAAAAAAGTTATACCTTCACAGCAAGTGGGGCTTGAGGCTTTCCTGAAAACATGCGTGAAAATTGTGGTCCTGGTTTGCAGTGGGCCACAGCATAGCGTCCATTTTTACATGGGGTGGAACTGTGGGGAATGGAGAGCTGGGCATGACACTCTGCCAGGCTGGGCTCAGTACCAAGGCAGTGCATTTTCTCCACCCAAAAACTTTTCTTTTTGGCCATAAAACTCAGCCTGTGGGAGAGCGAGGAAGCAGTTAGGCATCAGGTTATAATGCTAAAAAGGTACAGAGGCCTAAACTTTATAGCACAGATGTTGGTTAGCAATGTGTGACAAGTGACGTGATCTAACACTGGGCAGAACTGTAATACTAATATTAAAATTTGTATTTTATATTTGCATTTAGCGTGTTAACACAAACACAATTTATACATTTTTACTTCTTTTTAAAGAGAGAAACATTTATGATGTCATAAAATAGACATACCGGGTTGATGGATCCTTAACCTTTACATCCCATAATTTTCTATAAAAAAAAACACAAAATACAATGTGTAAGTTAGGGTAACTTTAATTTTATAGTGCTGCTCACAACCAACCAAATGATTCGGAATCAAATAAATAAAAAATAAAATGGAGTAGCAAGTATATGGATAAATATACGCCCAATATAATTATCCAAGAAAATAAAACAAGCATCTTTGAGCATGTTTGGTTTTGTGGCAGACAGTTTCAGTAAAAAACATATTGTTCTTGTGTCTCGACCAAGTCAATCCAAGTTACAATCTTCTACACAGGGTATTTTTTGATCCAGCCAGAATGTCCTGTGTATGCTTTGAAGGGTTATTATGGAATGTTCAATGCATAAAGGCATAAGTTAAAAATGTACAGTCTGAAAGTATGATGTATGTGGAGTGGTGGTCCAAAAAAAAAAGTTTAAGTCTCTGTTTACTCAGGCTCCCTGATTCACTTTATCCATATCAAAAATACAACTGTAAACCACATAACTGTTCGTTTTAGAAATAGTGGTTAAAATGTTAACACTTAGAGAGGATCAAATGAAGCATTTTGCCCGAAAGAACAAACACAGCAAATCCAGTGGCAAATATGGGTGTCACTGCTAGGAAATTCCAACATGGAAATACCAATATACAGCCAAACAGAAATACAGTTTTAGTCAATAATATTTTGGTCTAGGAAAGCTTTGAGACAGCTTGCAAAAATGTTTGGCATTTCCAGCTACATGAGTGTCCTGAAATGAGAAAGGCAAGGCATCCCACAAAGCAAACTGACCTTCAAAGAGTTGTAGCTGACCAGACTTAAAGTAAAAATCACAAACAAGTCTGTTTAAGACAAAAAAATACCTGCAGGAGCATCTAATGCTTGTGCAATTCACATGTAAGGCACGTAATATCTGTAATAAATTTTTAGTATCCTCTGGTCAGGTAAATTAAATGTTTCCTGTTGTTGACTTTCATACAGCTGTGCTTTTCTATAAATGTTTTATTTATAGACTGCTGACATTTAAAGCATTAATCAGGTGTATGTTAAAACACCACCCACTGTGGTTTAAGATAAAACAGAATGCCAAAATCACTAACAGAGAGCCACAGAAATCCGACTACTGCTAAATTTGCAGTTGACGGCAATAAGGACATTATTGTCAGTTCAGTTTTTATTAGACCTTCCAGTTTAATTAATGCTATAATATAGTCTCCCAGCTAACACTGACTAGACAAATGAAATTTACAACTGCTAATGTTTTTGGCAGAAAATATCAAAAAAAAATGTTTGTGATTGCTGAACAATGTTGCCAAATTGAATCAGTTCCAAACACACAAGGATTCTTCATAAATCATTTGTTCACAGCTACTTACAACCTCATAAGCATTACTGCTCAAGGGCAACATGAGGAGCTAAACATGAATGAAGTATTCAGTCTAGAGTCACCCAGAAATCTTTTCTTACAGAATTGTTTTTAAATTTGTTCTGACAGTCTTGGGCCGGAAAATACCCACCTGCTCATGTAATTAGTCTTAGAGTTACACCCTTATTTTACTACTGAACCAGCAAAGCTTAATGATAGGGAGGGCTAGTCTGTTTTGACGCAACAATCGCTGTACTGTTTTTAGGCATCACTCAACACACACACACACTCTCGCTTCCTTGTTGAATCTCAGTCATGTCCTATGTCATTGCTTATACCCTTCAATGTCCATTCTGAGCAAATCCACTTTCTAAATTATACATAAAAACAATCACTTTTCATTTCTGTAATTTTACATTTCTTTGACATATTCTGACAATACTGAAGGGGAATCTTTATGTAAAACATTCTAATTCTAATGTTTTGTTTATGGGGAAAAATAGAGTAAACGGGACTTTTTTACTGTAGCATGTTCTCATTTATTTGCAGGATTTTCATATTAGCCAAGCCCTTTTATGCAAATATCCTTTCACTGATGGAAATACCCATTTCAGTGCCCATAACAATGCAAGCTTTGTTGATCAGCTGTTAGACTACAGGATCATTACGTCGTGATGGTTAGTTTCAGTAAGTCTCCTATAGTCAAGTAATTGTTGACTTGCCTCTATAAGTGTTATACAGTTTGCTGATTGCAGTCTTTAGAATCCACAGTTGACAGTTACAGTACTTTAACTGAAAAGCACACAATGTAGATACACATAACCTTAGCTTAAATCCCTAGCACAATTCGATTTTAGTCTGTGACAATGCTAACGGTTTGTTGGATCTTAAAATTTAGCAGTCATCTGAATATATAAATATAAAAACAAATGTTTAATTCTTCTATATTCATCTAATATGTACCCTAAAATCATAAGTTAAATTTATTGCAGAATCTATTAAAACCTACAAGCCTGACAGACACTACTGGTCAACAAAAAAGTTAAATTGATACCTGACTATAAAAGAACTTGAGCAATAGTTTAATTAAAGCAAACAGTGGTCTACGTCTTTCAAAGTCTATGTGGTGAAGCCCAGAGTCTGGCGCTGACACAGCAGTCCATATAGCACAGCTATAATTGAATTCCCATTTTTCCTTGTACATGAGAATCTCAGAAATCCTCAGCTCTTAAACATGTAATTAAAGTATCTTCAGCAAAGCACCGAGCAGAAGGTGGGTGGAGCTACCTGAACTTAGACGCTGAGTGGGCGAATAAAGAACTTGCCCTGTCTGCCTTGGTCACGTCTGAAGCTGCGTGGTGTATAGACACGTACAACATGGTGAGGTCAGGGGGGTGGGTGACTTCAACTTTAGACATGATAAATAGGGATGTTTAGAAAGTCAAGCCCTGCTTTCATTGACCACACCTAATTTTAATTGAATATAAAACACCACCATCGTACAACACTATGAAAGCACTAAAGTTAGTGTTTAATCAGATATTAAATTACTTTTATATTATATTTTATATTAAAAAGGTTGATTTTATTAACTTTGTGTTTTAGACTGCATGGAAGCTTGTGTAAAAACAAAGTAATATCAAATCACACAAGCTGACCTTAAAAGTTTGTTTAATACTTATTCTACATTATTTAATTTTTGTCATATGGAATCAATTTGGAATGTATTTAAAATGTGTCCATCTATGCAGTAGTTTATTGGTAGGGCTGCCTTAGCATGCTTTAAAAAACACATTTAATTAAATCACTGAAACCAACATAAGCCCCAATATAACGAATGTGCACAGTGGAAAGCATCACAATGTCTAGAGGAAGAATAAAATTAAAGATAAAATTATTTTATTATGTACTAAGACCATTTTGGGAAAGAGAGAAGAACTGGAACTTCTTACTATATTTATGTACTTCTATCCTATATTTATGTTTGAAAAAAGGGCCTCATTCTAAAGCTCTAAAAATACATTTTCTGTCTATGTGGCACTGTGAGAGGTTCTTGAGGCCACCATGCAGTGCCATAGATTGAACTTTTAGCTCATGCAAATTTTAGGTAACCTAAAGGGATCCTAAAACAAAAACCATTGCTTCCTTACTAGATATTTAAACCATTGCTCACTAACTTATCTGCCAAATATATTGTATCCAATTTTAATGTTTTGTAAGGTTTTGTGCAATGTTTAGCAGGTACATAGAAAATGTTTTGTATATATATACAGTATGCTGATTAGCTATAACCTTAAAACCATTAACATCAAAATCAAAATAAAAAAATAGGACTTGTGCTGCCTGGGCAGCTCTGGCCTTTAGGGTGTGTCTCCATAGGGCCTCTGGTGGTGTGGATATTAGCAGCAGATCCTTTTGTGGGGTTTGTGTTGTGGGACATCCATGCTTCGGACTTGTTTGTATGGCGCGTACTTAATGAGATTGAGATCTGGGGAATTTTGAAGCCAGGTCAACAACCTAGAACTCTTTGGCTGCTAAGCCCCATGTGCAGCAGACTGTGGTGCACCGGACGTTCTGACCTTTTTAAGTGAGTCGTCCTGCATTGGCTTTTCTGCCTTTGGCCCCCATATGCATAGATGAGCCTTAGGTGAGAAGGCACCCCAAGGCTTCAAATTTAAATCTTGATACCAAAAGAAATTGTGAGGAAAGGAAAGGAACACTAATTATGCAGATACAGATACACAGTTTATACCTTGATTTCCTAAATGCAACTGTCATCAACCATGCCTTCCAGGAGCTCAGAATACTTTCATTTCAGTGGAATGCTTTAGGAATGACACAGATTCAGCAATTTAGAATATAGCTCTGTCTGCTTGACTGATTCTCCAAGCTGAACATGCTGAAATTATTTTAGATATGGCTATGAGAACATAAATCCTTTTTTAAACATTGTTAGGTTTTTGTAGGTTGTTTAGATCTAGTCTTGCTAATAAATTGTTAAAATTAAGACTGCACTCTCAGGAAAAATGATACTAATCTGTACCTTTCCTTGTCCCTGGGGTGGTACCTTAAAGGTTACATCTTTTGCACCTTAATGTTCCTTTTACTATGGAGACAATGTGTAGTTTTAAATGATTGAAGATACATAAACTGACATAGTCAGTTCTAAAAGAAAAATACTGAAGTTACTCTAAATATACTTTTTGAAAAAATATGCATAATACAGATACAAAATATGTACATTTGATGGTACCATTATATGTGTCTGTGTGTAGGAGGGATGATATTGGGAATGAATGTATTTATTTATTTGTTTATTTAAATGGCCATATTGCATTTATATGAAGGTTCAGATTGAACTAGAGAGAGAGAGAGAGAGTGTGTTATGCCTAATACTGAATAATTACTTAACACTGTGCTGGACATTTAATTTAACTGTAATCCTTTAATTCTTAAAACAAATATTACTACTGTAAATTACTACAATATCACAATTCTATGGTGATTGATAAATGTTCAGATGAATAACACAATTGACAAAGGTAAAAAAAAATAAGGAATGACTGTGTATTCTAGGAGTAAAATCAGAAGGGTGACAGCCATAAAACCATTAGTATAACAAACAGATGCTCTATCCACTAAGACTTTTTGTCGTTTTAAATTGATGATGTTTGGCAAGAGCAATCAAGAGTGATATGGCATTTAACAGAAACTCAAAGGCTTAGGCTAGACATTTTATCTCCAAAATTGGGTGCACAGATAACACAAGTAAATACTGAGAGATCTTTAAATCACTTCCTAAGTGTTCAGGTTTGTAAAGGGTGACCAGAGGGAGTAGATAAGACAAACAAAAGATCTGCTCCAGTAAATAGAGGAGATGACTTAAGGTTATGTTGTGCAATATGTCATGTCTCTTAAGACTATAGAGCCATCAACAGTACTTTATCATAAGACTGTTTAGAAAACTAAGCAATAAAACTTCATGTCAGTGTTAATATTGAGAATAAAATTGAACACTGAACAATTAGTAACCATTAAAGGTTCTCAAATTAACAACTGGGCATGGGTTTTTGCATCTTTTTAGCGCCAGCTTAATGTCAGATGTACCACATCAAAATTCAGACATGTAAAACCAAGACCTACTTGTATGCCTTCACGTTGGGCTGAACCGCCTCAGGAAATCCCAGCATGCCACACACCACCCTGCTGCTGTTCAGACTCCAGCCTTTGTCACACACCTGCCTCCATCTTCCAGCATGCTTCACTTCCACCACACCCTGTGTCACTAGGGCATGTTTTTTCGTAGCCATTAAAACCGGTCGCAAACGGACTTCATGAATCCTTACTTTACTGGTAGACTAAAGAAAGGTTAAGGAGAGAAAAAATTGGAGCATGTTATTACAATGTTTAGAGATGCTAATTAAGATGATATTTTTAAAAATAATTTTAAAAAGAATTAGCAAAAATGTGCTTGTCGGACTTTAAGCTGCCCCTGACAAGGGGTCGCCCCAGTGGACGTTTGGTCCGCACATACATGCTTGGCATAGGTTTTATGCCAGATGCCCTTCCTGATGCTACCCTCCCATTTTAACTGGGCTTGGGACCAGCACTGTATCTAGTGGCTGGGGTTTGGGCACTGGCTGGGAATCGAACCCGGGCTCTTCGCATAATTAGCAAAAATATGGTATTTTCACAAAATACATGACTGGCATAGCTCAGAAACTTAATGTAAATCTTTTTTTATCATTTGAAAAAAAAAACTTTCAATATTTCAAAAATTAATTTGATAGCAGATTCAAAGACTGTCTAAACACAATCATGCTACAAAAATATGTCTGAAAGAATGCATGTTATTTCAGTTTTGCATTTTCTTTAGATAATACTTGTAGTAAAGGCTACAGTATATGACATGAATGTTCTCTCCAACTGCTTACCGGATTATTTGACTGATGTCTGGATAATTGACTCTGCCAGGAGGCCCTTGAATTGGAATAGATGTCATGCCAGCGATTTGAGGTGGTAACATTGCTTCTAGTAGAAGTGCTTGTTCTAGGCCCTCCGGAAACTACTTGGTCTAGTCTTCTCTCAGGATTACACACTACCCCAAGGTCCTCTGAGTGTTTGCAATCATGGATGCCCCATCCATTTGACTTACACTCTTTCAGTGATTTCTCTGAACCATCACAGCGTACATTATCCATCCAAATTGGACCTATGACCATAAAAGCATGTTAAGAATAAATATAAAAAGAGAATCAAGGGCATGCCTGGACAAAATAATGGCTAAAGATGTGATATCGTGCAACGCTAATACAAAAACCTGAGGCATGTCTTCACTAAAATCATCATTATAGGCAATGAAGGTGGATTCTCATGAAGCAGCCAGAGAGAATGTAAAGTATTTGTTAGATGGGCAGACTGAAGCCTTTGTTTAGTTTTAATGATGGTGCTGCCTGGCCAAGTGGTGTCACACTTGCTTTGGTTTACTGGGGATCTTTATGGTTGCCTGAAATTTAAATTATAGGGCAGGGCAGGTCGATTTAAAGAGCAGCAGAGTTAGACTTTCACACTGCTGTAAAGAAAGTTGTCTTTAAAAGTCTTCTTACACTATATTTATGACAGCAATTCTGAAATACTGTTGGTGGTAAAGTGAGGCATCTGGACTTGTGGTATAATCTAAATATGCTTCTCCATCCATGTCAGCTGCTTTGATTTACTATTGTTAATCACCTTTGCAAAGATAATTACAATTACAGGTAGGATGAATAATATAAAAAAAATGTAAAAAAAATATAAGCAAACGTGAAGTTCGTCGTTATTACTTACCATCTCCCTCTCCATATCTGGCACTGTGTGCCCATGTGATGGCCCCCCGGAAACCTAGTTCTTTACAAACCACATTTGCCAGTTTAATGTCCACTTCATCATCGCACACAGTTCCCCATGTACTGTTGTGCAGAACTTCAATGCGGCCTTCGCTGTCTCTGTGTCTGATTCCTGCCAAACGTACCTTGGTAGATGGCATGCGGCGCGAGTTAGCAGAAGAGCGTGGGACTGCAAGAGCAGCTACAAAAAACAGGGAGCTCCAATAGAGACAGGCAACGAATGCCATATTCGTGTCGACACAGCACTCCTGGAAAAGAAATGTTTTTCCAATATGTTTTTTCCTATTAAATTCACCATTATTAAATTGTTCAGCAGAACTCTATGAAGCCTTAATTCCAACAACACAATTTAAGAAGTGGTTGTTATCACTTCATTCATTCATCCCTCTACAGTAAGCATTCTACTCTGGCCAGTGTTGTAGTGGATGTGGAGTAAATGTTCTAGAGCATTGAGAACAGGGCAGCAGAATTTACCATGGCTTAAATTCATTTGTACAAAGGACTTTATCGAATAAATAAATGAATGAATTCTGCTTGGTAACTTTGTCACTCATCATCTACAGTATACCACTTTATCCTGTGTACACGGTCACAGGAGGCCTGGAGCCTCTCCCAAGAGACGTCAGGCACAAGGCAGGGTACACCCTGGACACGGTGCCAATCCATTGCAGGGCACACGTACATACTCACATGCTCATTCACACACTATGGGCAATTTTGAAAAACCAATTAGCCTAATCTGCCTTTCTCTGGTCTGAAACCAGAAACCTGGAGAAAACCCACCAAGCAGAGAGAACATGCAAACTTGATGCACACAGACCAGAGGCAGGAGTTGAATCCGGACCCTTGAAGTACAAGGCGACAGTGCTAACCACTAAGCCACCATGCCACCTAATTGTTAACTATCCTACATACTTTGCTGGATGTTCAAGCAATCTATATTCAAGATTACCAAATCTTGTTATGTATTTAAAAATAAGCTTAATATTTAATTTTTTATACTATTTTATACTAAATAAATATTCCAATAAATTATTTAAAATTTAAAACAACCGTTTCCACTATAAATTAGTCTTTACACCCATTGGAATAACAAAATTGGCAAACACAACAGTTATAAAAACTGTCACCACAAGCATGCAGTGAATTGAAACCACTTAACTGTTTATAAATTTTATGCCTCTTATGTGCATACAACATAATTATTATTGCAAACATAATTTTTTGACCCCTACTAAAAATCTGTAAAAAACATGTTTTACCAAATCCAGAAAGGGGAAGCCAAAAGTTATAAATGTCTCTATGTCAATCAAAAACAGTACCATTAAACACTATGTATTAAACAAAAGTAAAAAAAAAAAAAAAAAAAAGGAAATAAAGAAAGCTACTAAATGTACAAAAAAAATGAATTCGACTCATATAAACACTATTTATAGGTATTTAATGAAAAAAGCATGCAGAGGCAAAGGCAAAGTTTTACTCACCTTAAAGCCACGCTAGAGTCATATGCGTCCCTGATCAGGGGAATGTAAATGAAGGAAGGAGTGTACTACAGAGAAGAGGTCCTTAGTCACTCCATCCCTTTTCTTCCCTCCCTCTTTTTCTCCATCATTATTTGGTCCTCCCACACATGGCCCTTTCTCTAACTCACATGGTTTTGACCAATTAACCCAACCATCCATTTTCTTGTAAAGACATGGATCAGTAAAAAAAGTGAAGTAAAGCCACTCCTAAAATTAGCTAAATGGCTTTTATAAAGGTAATCAAAACATTTTGGGTTATTATTAATATCTCGAGTTCATTAAAAACAAATTAATGTCCAGAGTTGAGTTGTAACTGAACTAATTACACAGAAAAATAATAAAGTTTATTAAAAAGGCTCTAGGAGGAGATTTTTTTGGTCCAGATTAATAAATGTATTATTATATGTATTATATATAAAATACTATTAAAAGCTTAATCAGTTGACGCTTGTTGTAACACATTCTCTCACTTACACATCTATTTTTTGCAGAAATTGAATATCCTAAAATAATGAAAAAAATATTATTGTATAAACGTTTCTTGTATTACATAACATTATTAACTTTACCCTTAATACAAGAAAGGATTTGGTGTAATTGTTCCAGTAATACTTAAATGTGTAACTCCACACTAAAGTATGGCTGACAAAAGTTTAAAACTATAGAGAAGCTGGTCTAGGTTTTATGCCATATTACAAAAGATATTTGTACTTATTTATATTTTTGAAAAAGTCAGAGCTTGCTATAAACATCTATCAGCCATGATAGTAAAAGGCTTAAACATTAAGCCCAATATGGGATGGGTTTGCCTTGTGCCTTATACATACTGTATGTTTCGTACATATGTACGGCCAGTCATGACCCTGTCGCCATTTCACAAGTTTTCCTGACTTTGACCACTTTTGGTTCAGAACACTGCAGACCAGGAACATCCCACAAGAGCTGCAGTTTTGGATTGCACTGACCCAGTCTAGCCATCTACTGTAGATCTAGCCATCGCAATTTGATCCATGTCACAAGAGCTACAATTACCATACCTTGTTGCCATGGCATTAGGCATTAAGTGAACATTTTGTCCCTGAAGTTGGTACATTGGACGTGTTGGTATGTGTTGGATATACACACATACACACATGTATACAAAGTGTTTTTCAAGTTTACAGCAAATCTCACTGGAGCTCATTTATCGAGACAGATTTATAGCAATTAAGTTCCATCAGATGCAAGGTGGGTGTAGAAAGTCAACAATGTTTACTGTACAAACAAACAGGCAGTTGGGAAGGTGAAAATAAAATCTGCTAAGCTGTGGAAAGTTTCATCATTTGTAATTTGGCATATTCTGTTATCTTCTACATGTTTGTGATCTAAGGTTTGTGTGACTGTGCTTAAATACATGTCCCTCCCTTTTCTGCATAAACCAAGACAGGAAGTCGGTTTCCTGTTAACGAGCTCTAATCAAAGAGAAATCCTATTTTATAACTAGGGAGGTATGAGTGCCAAAAATATAGCACCAGGAGTTTAAGATTAGAATGTTATCAAACTACTATGATGAATGCACATGCATCCATAATCTGACACTACAACCAAATATAAATTAAAGCATGTATATGTTTCTTCCGAATAGTTGAGCACACATTACAGTGACAGAAGCTATTTGTAAAAATACAGTCTGATGATGTGGGGCACTGGGTTGCATGAAGAGTACATTCACTTTTGATTGAGTCTGTGCACATGTGTGTGAGTGGTGGGTGAAATAAACTAGTGCCACTGGCTGAGCTCTTAAGAGGCGCTGCTGTGGTGCATTGAAGCCTCCACCTCTGTAATTACCCTCCAAAGCCTGGATCAACCCCTAGCCACAATTTGAGGTGCTGCGAAATAAATACATGCTCTCCAACAATAAACAACTGCCTTTTTAAATTATAGCACCTCCTCCTGTTCACCCCCTCTCCAAAAAGAAATCATGGATTTTTGTAACTGCATTAAACCTGCATTAAAATAAAAAATTCCAGCTAATATTTATGTTTAGCCATACATCTCTGTAAAATGCTTTATATACAGTTATGGGTTAACATATAATGATATAATGATGTAATTATATTTTGGTATTAGCAAGTAATATGTTGAAATAACTAACATTCCCAGTTAAATCTTAAGTAAAACCTTTGGTTATATTAGAAAATCAATGCGCATATAATTATACTTTGCACATATAAATTTTTTTCAAAACTTATTTCTGCCAAAGAACCAGAAAGTTCAATTTTATACAAAAACTTGCATGTCGATCAGCACCAAATTTAGACAATGTTGAAAATGACTTAGAGTTAACATTGGCCCATGATACAGCCATCATGCATGTCCATCAGCAGGCAAATATTGTTGAATAGTTCAGATTACTTATTGTATAAAACCCTGGAACACCAGCAGCAGCAGTGGTGGAATTTTCAGTACGATTAATCAAAGGATGCCATCAAATAAGTCTGTCTTGTCTTTACATTGTCTCGCTCTTGGCCATCCAAACCAGCAGTGGGTACAAACACAGGTTTGTCAACACCTGACTGTTTCACACATGCTTTGAACATCACATATTCGACTTACTCGCCCTTCGCTTTTCTATTGTCTTTCTTTTTCTCATAACAATGAGAAGCCAAGGGTGGACTTTTCTTATGTGGCAGCAATAGTTCTTTTTATAATTCCTGTTTTTTTCTTCCCACACTCCATACACCCACCTGTCACTTTCTGGTGTTCAAATTCCTTATGTGGTCCTTCTACACTTTCCCCAGGAACACCCACCTCACCCAACTTTTTGTTTTCCAGCACCACCTGTGTGTCTCCACTTACACTACAGTGAGACTGGTATTTTTTTAGGTATTCTTTAGTGTTAAATATTTTGTGTTCTCTGATTATAACTCTTGCTTACTTTAATTAGGTTGAACACCAGAGTAGTACCATAATCTCTTAGTATATGGTATGTTAAAATGGAGCAAAGTACCAATCCACAACTTCATTATGTAACAAGGCTTTAGCATAGTAGTTTCAGATTAACTTCTTGAATATATATTAACCTAGATAGATAGATAGATAGATAGATAGATAGATAGATAGATAGATAGATAGATAGATAGATAGATAGAAGGATGGATGGATCGATGGATCGATGGATCGATCTCCGTAGCATGGTTGTTACTCACATCTCAAGCCACTACATTCGCTTTTACCTCTTGGTTGGTCTTATTAAGAGAAAGTTGTGGTAGTGGTTGGAAGAGGTGGGGGTCCAGAAATAGAAGGGCTTTCTCCACCACATCACACATCACTCACACACACACACACACACACACACACACACACACACACACACACACACACACACACACACACACAAATCCAGTCACAACGCATTAGTGGTTTCCTCATGGAATAAATGTTGCTTCAACTTACAATCTAAATGAATTACAGAGCTTTCCCTTTAGAATAGCTTTAAACTATATATGTGGCCTCAGTGTGGCTTATGCATTTGAGCACACAGATGTCACGTAGCCCATGCTACTAGACTGTCAAATTCTACTTGAACCTAAATCAGCAACCCTTCTGTAAAAGAAGAGGTTAAGAAATTTTTCTGTAAAACATTGTTATATGTAAGAAATACAATATTAAAAATATATATTTGTACTACATGAATAAATTGTGTGTGTACTGTGTTAATTTTATTTTCAGTGAGATACTCAACATTTACTCTATATTACTGGCCACTTTATTAAGTTGGACCCCTGTTTCTTCATATCATAGATTCAAAAAGGTGCTGCAAACATTCCTTGGAGATTTTGGTCATGTGGACATGAGAACATCATGCAGATGCTGCGGATTTGTCAGCTGCACACCCATGATGCAAATTTCTAGTTCCACCACATTGCCAAATTTGATAGATATCTGGTAAATGTGGAGGTCATTTGAGTACAGTGAACTCATCATCATGTTTAAGAAACCAATTTGAAATGATTTAAGCTTTGTGACATGACACGTTATATTGTGTATAGGTAAGCTGTAGTATTTAAACAATTGGTACTAAGGGGCACAAAGTGAGCCAAGAGAATATCCTCCACACCAATCCACCACCAGCTGGCTGAAAAGTTGGTACAAGCTTTCATGCTTTCCTGTTGTCTATACTAAATTCTGACCCTAATTCTGAGCCGAAATCAAGATTCATCAGACCAGACAGCGATTCTTCTACTGTCAAATTTTGTTAAATTGTGAGCCACTGGAGTGGCACTGGTGTTTTTTTTTATTTTTTTTTTTGCTGCTGTAGACCATCTGCTCCAAGGTTTAACATGTGCACTCATTTGTAAAGAGATGTTATTTGAGTTACTGTCGCCTTTCTATCAGCTCAAACCAGTCTGGTCATTGTCTTCTGGCCTCAGGAACCAAAAAGGCATTTTTGCCCAAAAAAATTTTTTGATTCTAATCTAAAGACGATTGTGTGTAATCAATATTATATTAAAAGTTTTGGAAATACTCGGGCCAGACTGTCTGACACCAACAACCATGCAACATTTAAAGTCACTTTAATCAACTTTCTTCCCTTTTCTGATTCCCTTTGCAGATTGTCATGACCATGTCTGCCTGACTAAATGCAGAAAGTTGCTGCAATGTGATTGGCTGATTAGATATTTGTGGTAATGCAAAGGTGTGCCTAATGAAATGGCCAGACAATATGTGTGTGGGTGTGTTCACACATTATGCTTTAACATTGTATGGTTAGCTTTTAGAGTTCTAAGTATGGCATTAACCCTCAAAGATCAGCCTTGAGACACTAGGAATTGGCCAATGCAAGAATTTAATCCCTGAGAAATTTTGCATTTTTGTTTGGGTTATACAAACAAATTCATAGAAAGACAAAGCAATGTTTGTGTTTGCTAACTGTAGATATTGTAGTCTGCTGAATGTGCTATTGCTGTCATTACTGTAAAGTTTACTGACATACTTCAGACAATGTATTGCATTTGTAAAGCTGGCAATGTTGAGAAGCCTTGATGATAATTAGCTACAGTATATAGATGGCTTGCTAGAGAGTACATTAGTTACATACTGGTATACCGCCAATTAATAATATAATCATACTGTAAGTGCTACTGCTCACCACAAACTGATTCTGAAATTTACAGCACTTTGAACTATATTCCTCAGATCTACTGTGAATATCCCTGAGCATTATTTTAGCAATGTTACTCTTTGAGTGCTCTTCCAATGTCCACAGAGATGTCCCCTGAGGTGTTTCCTGGTTTCCTGCCACCTATTGAAATGATCCCAGTAGGTAGACTGTGTTGTGTGTGTGTGTGAATGAAGGAATGAATCTCTCTTTCGTATAAAAAATAAAAAAATAAAATAGTAATTAAAATCAGGTACCGATGGAAAGATACAGTACTTTAGAACTGAACAGCACTGGTTATGGTTGTGCCAGTGTAGTTGACCAAATAAACTATACACTAAGCGTTTTCTATATTATGAACACTAAATATTCAGGTAGTTATCTTTGTCTTTGATCATGTCATGGTTGTTGTTGTTGAGTTTTATTCAGAAACTGTTGATCTTCTGGGAATTTCACACACAACAGTCTCTAAAGTTGAGAAATTAGTACAAAATACAAAAAAGAAAAACCATCCTCTGTGCCGAGGGTATGCAGGCTCAAGTACCTTGTTGATAAGAGAGATTAAAGGGGTATGTCCTGACAGGTTGAGCTGACAGGGAGTCTTATGTAACTCAAATAAGCACTCTACAAATTTGGTAATATGAAAAGCAGCTCATGGGGTTCCACTCAAAGAAATCGGTGGTGAATCTTACCAAAACTGCATAGTTAAAGATTGGAGGGACACCTGAAGACTTTTTCCAGTCGTCAGCTAGAAAGTCTTCAAAATTAGTTTAGAGTCTTTGCCCATGATACCTTTCAGTTCTTGTTCTGGAATGAATGGAACCCGTTGTAGTTAAGTCATCTGCTGTTGTAGTCCGTGCTCACCACGGATTTCTTGCTCAACAAACCAATCTGGTTGTTTTCACGTGACTTCTCTTATTAACAAAGTTGCTGCAATGTGTACCTTTTACAGAACTTTTGCTAACTCAATAATTTTTTTTCCAATATTATCCTGTGTAAACTAGCAACTGTTGTGTGGAAAATCAGCAGATTCTGAAAATACCTTTCTCTTTAGTTTACAGAACTTTCTACCTTGATAGTATTTAATATTTTAATTTTTAGTATTTACATCTGAAACACTGGTCTTGCAGGATAACTTTTAACGGCCCAAAGATTGCTTGGAGTGAGGTTAGGACTGTATGAGGGATGTAGCAATGACTCCCAGCTGAGTTGTTGTATTGCGCAAGTGATTTTCATAAATAATTGTTAAAGATCAACAGCTAACTCGTCACCCACTTGCGGAAGAGATAGCTCTGTCTGTGGGAACTGTACACACAATCAGGCATTTTCCTTGCAGAATCGACTGCAGTGGGTACCGAGTTTGCCCCATTCAAATGTTTTACTGCAGCTAAGATCCTCATCAATGTACCGTGTACTTTATTTTATCACAAAGTCCTGGTTTGATTTAAATGCCCATCACAGTAACTTTGTCAAGTCAGACTTTATGTTAAGGGAGCAATTTTCCCATAGATACATTTTTACACACACACACATGCACGCGCACGCGCACACACACACACACAAGTGTAAGTGTTCCTTTTTAAAACATTCCAGTGGCCTACCAATGCATCTTTTTATATCACTGATGAAAGAGAAGCATCTTCTCCACATGAACATGCACATCTGTGATGAGGCCTGAGCTGCAGAAATCACCCAGGCTGAAATAGCTGTGCCTAGAAACAGACTAAACATTAATGCAACGATGTGTATTCTCTTTTAAAAAGAAAAAAAAAGGGGGGGAGGGGGCTTACAGTGGCTACATTTGAACAAATACTCCCCCTGGTGACTACTAAGAACACATTCGGTACTAAAATAAATCATGGATAATTTTTATGTGCTGTATATGTTATATCTAAAGTTCAAGAATTAGCCATACTGCTTATTTTGTATTGTCACAAGAATGAATGGGTGAACTTGTAGAGGACTACATAAGTTTACAAACAGCCAATCAGAAGTAGTGTGTGGAAGTCTGTGATTGGCTGGTTTTGTGACAGTTTTGTAACGCTGGTCAAAGTTGAGCGAGCGTACAGACAGAGTCGAGCGCGCACAGAAAAATAAATGTTGCACGCGCGTGCAGGCAGAGTCGAGCGCGCACAGAATCGAAAAGTCGCGCGTGCGCGGAGAACACGTTGAGCGAGCAGGGGAGGAAGTGCACGCGCAGAATCGAGCTGTTGAGCGCGCAGTGGAGACGTTGCACGCGCATAGAGTGCTTTGTCTGCTCTCAAAATGTCAAACCACGCGCTCAGAATTGTGGCAGGAATATAACGCCATAGTTTAAAGGTATAATTTACAACACCGAAAGAACTTATTTAGAATTACATTCAAATTATATAAAAATTGTAGTTACATATAAAAAAACATGTTATTTAAAAGCATATATTGTTTTACAATGTCTTTTCATGATCAATGTGTCTGTTGAACAAGATCAGCATAAAATGTTTACATTATTGACAAAAAATGGCCAGTAGCACTCATCAAATATTAATTAGGTCCTTCAGTTACCTACTGGAGGCCACTTATTCTGAACAGGTTTTGTGGGAGGCCTGGAGTTTATCAAATGGGATTTGGGACAAGAGGCGGGTATACCCCACATTATGGACAATTAGCCTAATCTGAAAGTCTTTAGAAATCCACCAAGCACAGGGAGAACATGCAAACTCCACTCACACAGACCCAAGGTGGGAATCGAACCCTAAATTATACCTGTGCAAGGCCACAGTGCTAACCACTATGCCACCATGCTGCCTATATTAGATATACACTGCCTGGCCAAAAGGAAAAAGGCACACACTAGTATTTTGTTGGACCACCTGAAGAAGGAAAACAGGTCATTTGTTATATTCAGGAATTTAGCGGATCTCATGTTTTTGGCACATAAAGTTGTTGAACCTAGATCTGACCAATAGAATAAACCCCAGATCATAACACTGCCCCCACACGCTTGTATGATGATATAATGTAGGCATTATAGGTACATCGCTTTATTCGCCTCTCTTGCACCCATCACACTGAAACAGAGTAAATTTAGACTCATCAGACCTCATGACCTTTTTCCCTTGCGCCACAGTTCCATTTTTTTTTTTATTATTCGATAAGAGTCCTCTTAAATATCTGCTTAGTTACATCAAGCCGCCCCCCCCCCCCCCTTCTTCTTTCATATGGATGGCAGGATGTGTGTGTTTCGCTTAGCTGGGGAAGAGATGGCACCAGAATGCACTATGGGAAAACGGCAAACAAACACAACCAGTGTGATGCTTCTGGCATTTTTTTGCTAGGAAACCTTGGGTCCTGCCATTTCATTTACATTTCAGCATTTGGCAGACACTCTTATCCAGTGCCACTTGCATTTTTATTATCATGCTCAAGGGTCCAACAGGGGCAACTTGATGGTGGGGTTTGAACCAGAGACCTTCTGGCCAATTATCAAATGCCTGAAACATTGACCTACCACTTCCCTAATTTGACACCAACTATTGTACCATTGTGGAAACCAGTGTTATGGCTGACCAGTGCATGAAGATTTCAAATACAGAAACCAAGAGGTAAATGTTACAGTCAGTATGTTTATTAAAATGAACTCTTTGGCAGTACAATGCAAGGCACAATAACACTTAAGTCCATTGAGATGTATATTAAAGTTACAAAAAAAAAGGGGGGGGGGGGCGCGAAGAGAAGCAAAACACTTAAATCCACACAGAAATCAAAATTTAAACAAATATATATATATATATATATATATATATATATATATATATATATATATATATATATATATTCTTTTGCTGCTACTAGTGTGAGGGAGTGTTTTTCAGAGTGGTTTGATTTTAAAAGTAGTTGAAAATAAGTGTTATTGTTTACACAAGTGAAAAAAAAATGCAATGCAAAACCTTCCATTATTCTACAAAACAACAAACTTCGGAAATTTGTGTTTGGAACCATAATGCAAATGCAAACAATTTTATGGATTTTTGGAGCAAAAGACGTTGAACAAAAACAGGAGATGTGAAAATTATTAAACCATTGTGTAGCAACACACTAATGTAATGTAAAGGGTTATATGTATACTGAGATGCCATAGTCTCCAGGGAGGTAATAAAATTGTTGTTCTTTTAAACTAGCTACTGCATTCATTTAAAGCCTAATACGACTGACCACAGGGTCCAATCTGAGAAAGCAGTCGTGTGTAGTGTGCTATACTAGCAAAAAAAAAAAAAAAAAAAGCAAAGCCATAGACATGATTGTGCTGTAGAAATATGGTGCAAAACTCACTAGACTGGCAATAGGCTGGGTACAACAAAGACGTACTCAAACTATCGGCCTGTCTTTGGACTGCGAGAGTAACCCAGAGCAAACCAACCAAGCACAGGGAGAACTTGCAAACTCCAAGTACACAAACCCAAAGGTGAAGATGCAAAACCTTTAAGGAAATTTTACTACATAGTTTCATATGTTTCTGAATTGTCCTGATTGTCAAAGATTTTAAGCAATCTTTATATCCTGCTATATCCAGAAAAACAGGCAACATATTTTGGGCTTCAGCTTACTAGGTCTAAAGTTTGGCACATCTCATGCTAGTGTTGCTGTTTTTTTGTTGTTTGTTTTTTACTTATGACCGTTAAACGCTTAACACAATCAGCTTTCTTTGCATTAAAAAAAATCTAAACATAGAAAGTTATCCAATTTCAGACACTTTTATCCACTTGCTATAAACAATGTTCTACTGCTTCCTAACATGCATTTTTTTGCCTCTCGACCAAAACCTCGTAGCCATCTGCTGTTACAAACATGTTACTATTAAAAAAAAAAAAAAAAAAAAAAAGTACACAGTGGCTTGGTCCAGTGGAAAAGAACAACTTCCTGGGTTTCACAATCAACAAGAAATAGAAGCACATAAAAAAAAACAATCAAACACTGAAAACATCTGAATTACCTCCTAGACACAGTAAGTAACCAATATTTAAGGAGACAGTTGTTAAGATGTGATAGAACTGCAGACATAAACTTATCTTAAACAGAGATGAGAACAACTATTAATAAAGAACCAGAATTGTAGTTAATACCTTCGGAAAATATAACCTTAATGCATATTTCAATATATAAAAAATTCTGTCTATTAAAACATGCTCCATCTCCCAATACTTAAATTCCACATAGTGCGTGCTGAAGTATAAAGTGCAACAACAAACAAATCGGGGGAAAAAAATCAGTTCAGCATTTAAATGCTAGTTTTAACCCATTTCGAAGACTTTTTCATTTAACGTAACACATCAAGGACCTTTAAAGAGGACTAAATAAAATTGTGTACTCCAAGTAAACATGATATCTCCACATAGACTAAATGAGGCCTGGCCAAAACTACCCTCAAAGAAGGGGACAGATTTGAACTTAACCTTTAACACAAAAAAAAGGGGGGGGGGGGGATGTGATAACCATACATAAATATACAGTAAAATGATGTTTCTGTCTCACAATAATTTTTTTTTTACTTAATTTGTACTCAAAAATAGGGTGTTATTCTTTGGTAAAATTTCACACGTTTTAGAAGGCTTTAAATCTAGATTTTAACTAACCAGTTTTTGTGCAAGATTTCTTGGAAAGATATTAAAAAACATAGAAGGGCTTCACAACACCTTGTCTGTATAAAAGGCCTTTGTTTGGGATGAACCCATAAGTAATAAGTTATCTGAGGCTGTGCTTTGGCTCAGTGGTGTAGGCACAGAGGAAAGAAGAGCAGACATGATGGATGACAGTTCTGTCTTCAAACCATAGCCTCAACCATACACCCAACCTTAGCTAAACGGGCTGCTTGCTGTTCTGAGTCATGTTCTTTTTCATTCTCAGGGAATCTTAAAGTGATAACACTCTGAACCAACTCCAAGGCACCAAGGTCATTGCTGAGCTGAGCCAAGAGCACTGTAATAAAATTATACAGGCCCAAGTCCCATTCAAATCAGTAAACGTCTTTGAACTCACACAGTCCATGTAATCTCTGTCCATTTCCTCTGGCACTGAGTGAAGAAAAAATAGAAAATAATTTAGAAACAGAGATGAGTTTGAAGATAGGTGGAAGAGTGCACAGACTCAGGGCTGCCAGGGCTTTCTGTCTTTGCCACGCTGTTCAGGAATGTGTTTATAGTGACATTTGTCCCCAAAATGACAGCCAGTGGTCCTCCAGAAATAGCACTCGTCTCCATTGACAGGACCCCTACGCCTAGCTCTAGAGGACACACAAAACATACACAATGTAATTTGAACAAAACGGCATAGCTCTTTAAACAAATCACAGTTATGTAAATTAAAAGCTCATTACCCAACAGTCCCTGCAGCCTGTGATGCAGTAGAAACAGGGAATGGTTTCAGGATGCGTCTGTCTGGATACCGGACCACTAACTTTGTGTTTCCTATCAAATGGCCCTGTTAAGTACAAGATGAAATTTTAATTACCATTCACCTAATAAATCTTTATTACTCATGTCCTGCTGTACACTTTTTGAAGTCATGTTGAGAGGCTGCACATGTGACATTGTGGTCAATGGCTATAATCCATCAGGAACTCTGGCCACTGCTGTCGGGAAATTGTGAGTTTGAATCCTGATGATGCCTTCTGGGTTTGAAAGCCAAGGGAGCAAGACTGCCCAAGCTGTCTGGGATATCATTATTCACTTCCCATGAATCAAGAGTGGCAACTGTCAATCATAGCCACCCATGAGCTCATACTGTGAAAAAGGGTAGATGATTTCAGCATAAACTGTTTAAAAAGATGCACTTTCATGTGTCTTGGAGGATGCATGTGCTTGCCTTCTCCTTTGCCTGGTTCTTCATCTGGGACCACTTTTTCAAAGATCTCATGATATTGGTAATACACAAACATCGTTGAAAAATATAAAAGAAGACTCACATTGAGCTTTTCCATAGCACGCGCAGCCATGCTGGCGTTCTTGAAGTTTACAAAAGCACAGAAACGCTCATGGAGCACTCGGATGCTCTCAATTTCTCCATGGCTGGAAAAACATGCAAGAGTTAGTCAACGCAACAACATGTTGGAAAATAAACAAGTGTAATACAGCAAGGCTGAAGAGTCTTGGGGCTCCCGACTTACTTTTTGAAAAGGTCCCACAGGTGCTTCTCAGTCAGTTCTGTGGTTACGTTACCCACCCAGAGAGAAGGGCATGGACTTCTGAGATGGAGGGAGAGACAGAGAGATAATGAGCAAACCCAAGAGACACATGCAATATGCATGCAATAAAGCAAAGTAAATGAAACATTGCAGGCAGCTGTTTTCACTCACCCTGGCTGAAGGAGAGTAGAGTCATTGTTTGCTGCTGTGAAAAGAATTTTATCTGATTATTAATAAACATTTTACCCTTTTTCAGCCCTTTTGATTTCCTGTCTGGTAATCCAGTTTTTTGTGTCTATGGCAATACTGCCCTCAAGTGGCTGAGAGACTAACTGCATGATTCATCTTATTCAATAATTTAGACAGTCTCATTTACCTCTGGCTGCCAGAATAGCTTGTACTGTGCTGTACTTCTCAAGTAAAAGCACACTTTGCTCTTCTTCATATCCAAGATCCTGTTGAACACAAGAAATTTTTTATCTTTAACAGCGTTTTGCACTCAGTCGCATCATCTATGGAGGTTGTTTCTGTTTTCAGCATACCAGAAAATAAACTCTTAATGTCTCAGTAACTATGTAAACATATGTAGACAAATTCTACTCCTTCACACACCATTAACTGCAGCACTTTGCAGTAGAAAAGGTCACTGGCTGCCTCCTCACAGTCTTTATCCAGCTTCAGGACCTGCTCCATAGCTTTCTCAGCCTCACTGTACCTCTAACAGATGGTTACACAGAGTAACCAGAATGTAAATTATTAACACCAAATTATAATTTTGATCAGTAGGACAATAATCGTTTTACCTTAAGGCCCATGAGAGCACTTCCCTTGCGATAGTGCCCTTTAGGCCAGTCAGGAGCCATCTGAATAGATTTGTCAGCATCATCAAGTGCTAGAGAGTACTGCTCCAGACAGTAATAACAATAAGAGCGATTTCCGAAAAACCTGCAATGACACAGGGACAAATAAAAGAATGATGTTTATTATAATAAAAGCTTAAGGATGTAATTACTGTCTATGTGGATTGATGGTACCTGTAGTCCTTTGGGTCACATTTGATAGCTTCTGTAAACATATTTACAGCCTCACTGTACTGCCCGTCATTTACCAGATGGATCCCCTTTTCTGCAACAGAGAGAAA
This sequence comes from Clarias gariepinus, assembly GCF_024256425.1. Classification (NCBI taxonomy): domain Eukaryota; kingdom Metazoa; phylum Chordata; class Actinopteri; order Siluriformes; family Clariidae; genus Clarias; species Clarias gariepinus. The sequence goes on from NC_071107.1 coordinate 18,513,619, forward strand.
GAAAACCTCAAAGACCAACCATACGAAACAAACAACAAGAAAACAGAAACTTTCCAAAATGAAAAATAACTCTGCTAGTCTGGTCACTGACAAAAGAGCAGACAAAAGGGTTTATTCACAAGTTAATAAACAAAAGGATAAGCACGGCAGTGCTGCAGAGACTAGAAGCAATCTCTGTATATGCTCATCAGATCATATATGGCCATGTACTATTCACAATAATCACTCGATTAGTATGCACTACCAATCCATTACCCATATCACATGAAGCTTGTTCATTCAACACTTTTTCAAGTATCAAAATGCAATTAATACATCTATGAATTCTTTCAGCAGTCTCAGAGTTCAGCTTTAGAATTTAGTGAAGAGTGGGCATTTCAACTCTTCCTCGCGAGATAAAAGACTAAAATTGCAACAATTTATTTTATCATTACATAACTGTAAAACAAAAACCTGTAATACGGTTATAGTTGTAATTTCTCTTAATTTATATTATATACACTACCATTCAAAAGTTTGGGGTCACTTGCAAATTTCTTTGTTTTTGTTTAGAGATTTATTTTCTACATTCTACAACAATACTGGGGATTTCAAAACTATAAAACAACACATGGAATTATGTAATTACGTAACAACAACAAAAACAAAAGTTAGTTGTTATTTTAAGACAGAGATCAGCCTTTTTGTAATAGTTCTTGCAAGAACAGTATTGTCAAGTGCATTCGCAAAATCCGTCAAGCACCATAATGAAACTGGCTCTCATGAAGGCCATCCCAAAAGGGTGAGACCATAACCTACCTCTGCCGCAGACGAGAAGTTCATTTAGTGTAATCAGCCTAAAAAAATAACCAATTAATAGCACCTCAGATTAGAGGCGTTATCAAGTCTTTACAGAGCATAAGTAGCAGACGCATCTCACCATTAACCGTTTAAAGGAAATTAATGCATTTTTTGAACGCTTTCAGCATTCCTTTACATTGTGGAAAGAAATAAAAATCAGGAACGTTTATGGAGTTAGAAAGCGACCCCAAACTTTTGAACGGTAGTGTATATTAAAAGAAATATGTGCTTTATCAATTTGTCCCTGATGCACAAGCATCCCTGAGCTGACATGAATGAAAATCTGGAAAAAAACATCACTTCTATTACCGTGTGCTATACATTTAAAAGTGCAAAAAGTGCAGCAAGTGTGCTGCTGTTACCAAGCTGTCTGTAGCAATTAAAGCCCTAACACTATCAGAGCAACTGCAGTTATAATCCAGCATGGAAAAACTTCTGTATCAAATGTAGTCCAAAGCCATCTTCATGGTTTCTGTGTGGAACCATCTGCACGGATATGACAGTAAAGCGCCTGATTCCACCAATGTGCAGTTATTGTGCTATATTAACCTTAACAAAAATAAAATTTGTGTGTTTATTTACAAATAATCTGGACCTACCTTTCTATTTTATGAGGGACACTGTTTAATAAGTAAACATGGTTGACCTGATTTATTATTACTGTTGGATTTACGATGTGATAGTAGATTTAAAAGCATTAGCTGGGGTAAAAACTAGAGATATTCCGATCAGCATTTTTGAGGCCGATTACCGATTAACGATCAAGATCATGATGTGCGGATTGCCGATCACAGAATGGCAGGGGAATGGGAATCTTTTATCTATAATCTAGCAAAGTTTGCACCATTTGTAGAAATGAAACTAACTCTAAATTAACTTGAAAATTAAATGAAAAAAAAAAAAAGGAAGTATGAGGAAGTCTGGAGTGGCGAGTCTGGAGAGAAGTACGTTAGAGTGGTGCAGGACATGTATGAGAGCTGTAAGACAGTGGTGAGATGTGCTGTAGGTGTGACAAAAGAGTTCAAGGTGAAGGTGGGTCTTTATCAAGGATCGGCTCTAAGCCTCTTTTTGTTTGCTCTGGTGATGGACAGGATGACAGATGAGGTTAGACAGGAGTCTCCATGAACTATGATATTTGCAGATGACATTGTGCTTTGTAGCGAGAGCAGGGAACAGGTGGAAGAAAATTTGGAGAGGTGGACGTATGCTCTGAAAAGCAGAGGAAAGAAGGTTAGCCGCAGTAAGACGGCATACATGTGTGTGAATGAGAGGAACCCAAGAGAAACGGTGAGGATACAGGGAGCGGAGGTAAAGAAGGTGCAGGACTAAGTACTTGGGATCAACGGGCTAGAGCAACAGAGAGTGTGGAAAGGAGGTGAAGAGGCGGACACAGGCAGGTTGGAATGGGTGGAAAAAAGTTTCAGGTGTACGGAAATGAAAGGAAAGGTGTACAGGACAGTGGTGAGACCAGCAATGCTCTACGGCTTAGAGACAGTGGCACTGAAGAAAAGACAGGAGGCAGAGTTGGAGGTAGCAGAGCTGAGGATGTTGAGGTTCTCTTTGGGAGTGACAAGGATGGATAGGATCAAGTATGAATTCATAAGTTCAGTTTTCGAGATAAAGTCAGAGAGGCCAGATTTAGGTGGTTTGGACATGCTCAGGGGAGAGATGGTGAATATATCGGTGGAAGGATGCTTGAGGATGTGAGAGAAAAAGTATACAAAGGATAGGGTTAGATAGAGGCAACCTCTGTGTCGCTGTGGCGACCCCTGAAAGGGAACAGATGAAAGACAAAGAAGAAAAAAAAAAAAGGCTACTGTAGGCCATCTTTCCCAAATAAGGATATATAAATAAAATTATTCCAAACAAAGAGGGGTCAGGCAGACCAACATACATTAAATCAGCTTAATGAGATGTGGCCTCTTAATACACTGATTACAGATTTTATATTATATTATTTATATTATTATTTATTTATATTTATTACTGATTATACTGATTACTGATTCACATCGTTTAAATGCATCATTCACAGTCGGCTTGTTGAGGGATGGGGATGTTGACGGCTTCGGCTGTTTTAGTTTCTCATACTCGGCATATTCAATTGTATGGCGTGTTCTAAGATGTCTAATCATGTTAGTGGAGTTAAAATGCTGTTGCTTGCTTCCACCTTGAGGGATTTCATCACGACATACATTGCAAACGTCTAACTTTACGTCTTTATCGGACACTCCGCTCTGCTGTTGTTTAACTGTGCGCCGTGCATGCACGTGTGAAAAAGTCAGGCAAGTAATTTCCTTCAAGTGATCTGCGCTTTAGGGGTTCGCTGATCAAGCTATTTTTAGCCAATATTGGCCAATCATGATCGGTGGCCAATCAATCGGAGCATCACTAGTAAAAACCCTGTCTCCTCATGTGTTTCCAGACTCAATCAAATCACCTGCACAAGTATATGTATGTAAGTTACAGACCACTTTATTAAAGCAGAGCTGTGCTGTAGTGAGGGTGCTGACAAAGTAGCTAACGTATACACGTAAACAATTTCTAATACAGAGGCACATTCCAATATTCATAAGCACTCCTTTTAATAAAAAAAAAAACCTGTTTAAACATTTACGCCTGATTGTTTTATTATTATTTTACTTTGTGCGTGTGTGTGTACAGTCTGTCTATGTGTGTCTGTAAAACATACCTGTCAGTGAAGCACTTCTCTTAGTCACAGACTCCGATACACTGACCTGAAAGTAAGATCAGCAGTCTCGTTCAGAAAAAAACGTGATGTGCAAAAATGATTTCAGGAAATCTTTACACTGCAGTTTTAAAAAGCAAGCCTGCTGGCTGGATGCTGAAAGCTGCCAGCACATGCTGCTCCTGCAGTGACCATCAGAAGAGATCCATTTTCATCATACTATAACCTACTTCTTGGTTAAAGCAACTGTGAAGATGAGGAATTCTGGAAAATAAGAATTCCTTTAATTACATACTTTTTCTTCTTTTACGTGCTTTTTCTTCTTTTACGGTATTCGTATATACCTGTTTAATGGATTTTTCTCATTAATCTTTTCTTTATGTTAACAAAACACCACAAAGAGTATTACATAAGGTATACTTGGGATATTGTTGTTCTTGTCCCACAGCCTACCCATAAATAAACCACCATGTACCTGTGATGGTGTTCTGCAGGTTTTAACATTTGAACTAAATAAGTCTACAAATAAAAATGTAAATATTAATGAGTAATTATTCATGGTCACTCCAGATCCATGAGATGGAAATCCAGTTACAGCTCCTCTGCTGTGACCTTTAAACAGAATAAGGTACTTACTGTCTTGACTGATTATACACTATGATGCAACATCAGCTGCAATAAAATGCAGATCCTTAAATTTGTAATGTTGGAATTACAGCTTCACTGAACTCTTCTGCAAACATTCTGATCGTATGTTTATTACTACAAAGAGTCAACTCACCTCTCTGATTCTTCCCTCATTTTCTTTGTTCTCTTTGGATTTACAGCCTGATTTGGTCTTGGCTTTGGGTCTCAAGTGATTAGCAGCATTGGCAAAAAAGGCACTGCTCACGTCCCACTCTGGCTCCTGAAGAAGAGAAATTGAAAGTGCCAAGTATAATAAGGGCTTGTTGCACCACACTGTAATTTGAGTCCATTCCTAATCTCGCTTCCAACAAGTGTGCTTTGGACAGCTTCATAGAGCTACTGTAACTGATATGTATCGCACCTCCTCACAGGAGGAAGCTGACAGCTGTTGGTTTCCTTTGTTTCCTGATGCCAGTGGCGGTGTGGCACTGCCCTTACATGAAGGACATTCTTTCTCCAACTCTTTTTCACCCAGTTCCATCAGCTTCTCCTTAATTTGCTCCTCATCAATGTCAGAGCCACTATCCTCCAGCTCCGAATCAACACCTGCATGCTCTTCCGCCAGCTGAGAAAAGAGGGGGAAAAAAATCATGATAACGCATCACGATTTAATACAGAAATACAACCATTTCCTGAAGCCATTTCAGACACTAAAGTGAATGTTAAAGTGAAAAGAAACAGCTGTTTACCTCTACAATGTGCTCATTTTTACCACGCTCAAGTTTCTTTCGCTCTTTTTGACGCTGGAGAGAAAATGAAAAATATTAATAGGGAAACATGACGTCTCTTGATCAAAATCTCTGATATTGTATTTTGTCCAAGCATCTAGCTAACCTTTCTTTTAGCTCTTCGTCTTTCAGCTCTCCTTCTGGCTTTCTCCTCTTCACTGAGGCCCTCTTCTCCATTCATGCCATTCTGAAACACACACAAACATGCTCAGTTGCTTTTGCAAAAAGAATCAGCCAAACTAAATTCTCTTGTCCACCCACAGAAAACTGTGGAAAGCAGCATTTCCTGCACCTGAGAGAGTACATCCTGACTGTGGTCAGACGTCGCACCAGTCTCCATTTTCTCAGGGATCTGGTCAGTTGAGCCTATGGTGGAGTTGCAGAAAACATTTTTAGCATATTTTTAAAACCGAATAAAAATTCAGCACCAGCCAACAATGAAAGTTTATTATAGAAAGCCAAATCAGAGAAAATACTACTGTAGGATTAAAAGGAAAGCAGTAAAGCAAGAGGTCCCGTGACACCAGGAGGGAAGCATATCCACTTTCACAAAAGCAGAAGTGGGGACAAGGCCTTGCTGTGAAGCTTGCAGTCATGTCCAAAAGGATGTTCTGTCTTTTTCCCTGTGATTATATGTAAACATTTTATTGAACCAGTCTTATATCTGCATGAGACTTTAGCACAAATATCTACTATACTGTAAGCAATTAGGAGATTAAATAAACTTTCACAGTTTAAATAAAGACCAAACAAACTAACAGCCCCAGGGTACAATTACTGGTAATGTGCCCTCAATTCCAACACTAAAGTTCAGTTTCTTGTATTTCAGGAACTGCTATAAAGATATTTCAGCTCAAGGGTATATTGAAAATCAGCCTAAACGCTGGCAATGTTCAACAGGTCTAAACTTAACCAAGACTAATACTTTGAGGAGATGGCACTTTACGTAAAACAAACAGAATCATCTTGAACTTTGAGGACATATGGAGTGTGCTTTCCATTATATTTGTTTAAAGCTTAACACCGGTCCGGAAAAACTCCCTCAGTGAGCCATCTGAAAACAAGATGTCCTTTCCATGATAACTGCTTACTTACCATCATCCTTGTATGAGGCAATAAAAAAATTGCACAGAATGAGGAAAGCACTGTCTGCTTCATTTAAAAAAAAAAAAAAAAACTGCCTGGTTACATAAATTGGCACAGCCTTAAGAATGACACAAATAATCTAAAACACCACATTACACATGTATAGAGCATAACCATATCTTACAAACAGAACTAAAACCAGAGAAATTTATCTAAAATAGGTCACGTTTGATAAAACTGCCAACTCAGACATGGGACAAACCACACAAATTTGACTAATCTCACTTGCTACTGTGACACCTAATGAGAAAGAGAAGGACAAGGGCGCAGGTGAGTTGGTCCTCAAAGGACAGAGGTGAGTAAGAAAGGATCATCTCATCTAGGGCTAAGCAACTAATCAAAACCGACATTCAGAACCTCTAATCAACATAATCTTGCCCATGCCATTCGTTTTGATTCTGTTAACACTTTCACTTTTTTTCACTTTTTTTTTATTTGAGGTCATATCACTCAGCACCAGTCTCATCCCAATTTAAACTGAGCGCTGATCCAAACCAACATGTTCACATGCTAAAGCGGCCACGTCCATGTGAAATAAACTGCTCGTTATTTCGAGACCAAATCTAACAAGAAAATACCAAACTTTTTATTACCGAAGAACTACACGCCAATAGCTGTGGCTGGGAGGTGAGTCATCAGGAATGCAGACTGCGACCAGCAGCTTCTTGATCTTTAACCTGCATTCGCAGAGCTTTTGAACAGCATTTCAGAAACATGCATGACACACTGTGCATATGACATACAACAAAGCACTGTGTAAAGTCACATGATCATTTTAGCAACAGCATACCAAAGCTTGTCTCATGGTATGAACTAATAAGGCTTCAAACCACAAAGCTGAAAGTTTTTTCCTCTTACATTCCATGTACAAAATGACAACGAAAAGCATTTGTCAATCAGTCACATAGAAACAAAACAGGAAAGAGATTACATGCCAACAAGTGACTAAGTAGAACAGTGGTGTTTAATTTATGAACCATGTATGAAATCCAAATTATAAGGTAGTGCCTTAATACAGTAAATTTAATACAGTATAAATGAATGTCACCTAAATATACGAAAACACATTTTATTTTCATTTGACTGAAACATTCCACATTATACAACAATAACTTTATATGAACCACATACACTGTCATTATAAACGCTTAGCAGCACAAAACAATACAAAACCTGTGCATTAGAATGTGACCAAATTAGACAAAGGCAGCTTTTACTGGCATGACTCACGAGGAGGCATGGCTGAAGCACAGGGCTTTCCCTTTCTGCAAATACTAAGGCCTGCTCTTAGAGTCATGTATGCCTCTGTAGCATTGGATCCGTCTTTGAGTCCTGTGTTCTTCACTAGAAAATATGATCTTAGCAATCGCTGCAGAGATTTTTTTTTTTTTAGCTTGGAGTGAATCAGCAAAGAACAGTTATCAGAATGCAGCAGAGAGCTTGCTCAGTGCTTTGCTTTGTGTTTTCATTTATTTTTGAAGACCGACACAGCAGGGTCATTTCTATACACTTATCGCCAATGTGTTTCACACAAGGTAAATTCATTCAAACATTTCAGTCATATTGTTATTTTGTATTCCAGAAATGTCAAATTATATTATTGTCTGGCACATATCACTAGATGTGCATACGAATTATATTTGCACAAAAAACTTACAGGGTGGATCTTGGTATTTTATTCTATATCCAATTCTAAAACCTTTGGGATTTTCAAAACCTATAATATTTATAATCTTATTCAAAAGGAAAGTTCTCAAACCTGTCTGGTCAATCTCTGTTGACATCTCTCATCAACAAGGAATTTCTGCGTGCAGTAATGTCATTCACTGAATGCTGTCTTCTTTATTGCACCATTAGAAATACACTAGAGACTTGTAGAGAGAGAGTGTAGAGTTTCCCCACACAGAGTATACTTGGGTGAGCTGCCCAAGTATATCGACAGCTGCCTAAGCATATTTGCCAAACATTTAAATCTGTCCATCCATTATTGCAGACAGTTTTCTCTCACGCTAGCAGTGTAAACAGGTACAGCATCGATAGCACCAAAACAGTATACTGAAAACTAGTTAATGCAGCTGATGCCAGCTGCAGAATAAAAGAATAAGTTTAACTGATGGTCGCACATGCTCTGCAGAGAAACACAGTCACGTGCCATGAACAGGCTCTCCTTAAAAACTACACAGGGGGATTAACACTTAAACCTCAAGCAGCACAGATGCATGCGACTGGACAGACTTAATTTTTTTTTTTAATATACAGAGGTTCAGCCGAGGTGTTAACGAGTAGGTTTCAGCCATCACAATGTGCATTTGGGTTTTCTTACATGTCATGTAGAACCAAAGTTATCATAACTTTTAAAATGTGTAAATTATACTGTTCCCGGGATATGTGAATGCGTAATTATTATTATCATTAGTTCACAGAAACAAGCAAAAACTTCAGTAAAAACACATTATCTTATGAATCTATGCTATTTCTTTGCCTATGTGACTATTTTTTTTTTACATTTTTAAATTAAATCATTATTATATAGTTCAGTAGATCAATAGATCATTATTAATTCAGTTCATCATATTGCCCAGGTCGTGCTGGAAAAAAGGAGAGGTCACTCTATAGTGCATAATCCTGAGCCCCCAGGAGATAAGCTATTATAAAATACTCAAACCAGTCCATATGTCATCGACAATCATGCCATAAAAATAATAAGGCTCAAATTGCATTATTTTATGCACTGCACTGAATGATAACTGCATGAGTGCATAGGTGTTGGGTGTTCCTGACAAAGTGCTCATGAATGCATAAGTGTTGGGTGTTCCTGATGAATGGCTAAATGAACATATGGGTGCGATGATCAGGTGTCCAAAACACTTTTGCCAATAATGATAGTTTCCTAAATATGATCTGTTAGACGAGGTTTTTGGCAGAATAGCCCAATTTTGGTCGCATGATGATTTTTCATTCATTATTCTTGAGGATTCAGGCATGAGTGGTGTGATGGGCCATATTCAACTAAACTTTCCAAACATCACATAGGTAGTGCTTAAAAACTTTTTTTCATTATGTCAATACTACAAATTACCCTGTAGCTCAGTTATTTGTGCACATACTCTGTTTATGTAAAGTTGCCCTACTGATTCATTGCACGCCTAACCACTACATCCGACAGGTTTCTCCAAACCACCAGACAGATGCTGTATCATCTGTTTTTATTGCATAGATTCTTCCCTCTTTAGTGCGAGAACATTGTGAAGCCACATGATATATTTTGTAAGCAAGTGCCCTCAAGTTATGACACTAACATGCCATGCTATTACTCTAACCATTGAACTGTTGTATTTGTAACATGCTTGTCATCTTGCATGATGTCTGATTCCAGTTTACATTACGTCATAAAAAAAAAAAAAAAAAACAGAACAAAGTAAACTATTTTCCACAATCATTTCAGACAATGAAAAACACGGAATCCACCTTCTTGAAATCACCAAATGCAGCAGACATTCAATATATAAATTACAATCTCTCCGTATTCCAGTATCTATTTTGCTACACTCTGTATTTGAGAACTCATCTGAAAGGAAAAACACCATTCAACTAATTACAGGCATTTCAACAGTTAAAATGCAGAACAAAATCTTGTCCTTAAACCAAAGACTTCTGCCAAATCTGAAACTTAGGGCCATTTACCATTTCTGCTAATTTCAGTGTTATTTGTATTTTTTGTGTAAAAACCTAGTTCCTGGTTGAACATCATGTAATCCACACTGCAACATTAATTAAGTGCACAATCATACAAATATAGATATTCCGAAGTATAACTGCATTAGGTTGATACATTTTGTGATGGTACCACTAACCTATGCAGCACAGCTGACATTCTAACTGTTTATGCAACAAATAGGTCACAGTTGTTAATTTTAAGTGATTTTTAATGTTATGGTGTCATGTTTTTGCATTCTGTACAGTCTTATGCGTCCCATCTATCTATCTATCTATCTATCTATCTATCTGCATACATACTGTAAACTTTTTATAGTTACAGTAGAAACCAATAATTCACAGGAACTGTATGGTGGATGGCTCACATATTCAAAGTAAAAGAGGTGCAGTGATTAAACAATTTATGTTTAATTGTTTATATAGTAAAGCTTTGTGTAAGATAATGTTTATTCAACAGAGCAGGAGTGTCCACTCAACTGTGTATGTTTTCCAAGATGGGAGGCTTTAGAACTGAACCCTTACTTGCCAAACTGCATTGCATTGTTTTTTTGTTCATTTCAAACATTCAACTCACTTGTCTGGAGATATTCCACTTAACAAGTCATGGATGTTCTACAATACTACTGTATACACTAGGGTAAGTACCAGTCGTTGATGGGAAAAAAGTTTGTAGAAACAGTTAAAAGTGATATTATCGTTTAAGGTTGAAGCCCATGTACATGTCTGTTTTGGATTTCAGAACTCTCCACCTAACTTATTAATCTGAAGAAAATTTAAGGTTGAATATCTACCGCCGTTTTTACAAAACGTTGTACTTATTTCGTCGTCAGCCAAATGCACTCCCTGTTTGGTAATCAGAGAGTGAATCACAGAAGAGAAATTAAAGAAATAGTTTGGATAAAGTTCTTTTTAAAAACGAGTCCAGTGCATCAAGATTCATTTATACCACTTTAGCGCTGTTATTTCATAATAATTTATCCTCGTAAAAAATATTCAGTTTAGCTTTTCTGAATAATACCCATTGATGCAGGTGTTTGTTTACACTAAGCGAGTAGCTTATTAGTTGCTTATTTTAAAGTAGATTATTAAACACAGTGCATAACTGTTCATAATATTGCATTTACTCACAATTTTGCTTTCAGTTATGTCCAGCGGTTGATTTACAGTTTGAAGCATGCATTTTCGAAACTTTTGAATCCGGTGCTTGACTGCTCATAACGCTCTACTGCTCATAACCCTTACATGGAACATTTTGATTTATTTTATCTTCAGGCATAATTTGAAGGACTGGAAAGTTTCATTAAATTCTGTTCAGTTCTGTTTTTTTTTTTTATTGAACTTTATAATCCTTGAGGGAAATTGCTTCTTCGCATATCCCAGCGTAACTGGGGTCAGAGCGTAGGGCACTGCCATGATACAGCGCCCCTGGAGCAGTTAGGGTTAAGGACCTTGCTCAAGGGCCCAACAGTGGCAACCTGGTGGAGCTGGGGATCAAACGCTGATCTTCTGATCAGTAACTTAGTGCCTTAACCCTTTAAGCTACCATTGCCCCTAAAACACAATTTCGAGCCAGCCAGGAGTCGAACCTAGAATCTTCTGATCTGTAGTCAGAGGCGTTATCCATTGCGCCATTGGCCCGATATTTTGCATGATGCTTTGATGAAATCTGGCTGGACAGGGATACAGAAGAATTTTATAAGACTGTTTTCAGGTCATCCAATGTATAAAACTTAAAGATATCATTAAAAGATCGAGTTCTGACAAATGTACAGACAAAACCTCTTTTTGCTTATACAGGTAGTACAAAGTCTCATTACAAAACTTATTTAATTGGCAAATTACTGGCTGTGGTATAAAAGAACTAACAAACTTTGTCCTTGTAAGGATGTCAGGCCACATAACTATAATCGTTATAAATTTCCTTTAACTCCATGACCTGTCATGTTTTATTTCTAATCTGGCACAGCGTCCCCAGTGTTTCCCACAGGTCTGAAATATACAGTGGTAGCCAGCAGAATGGGCCGAGAATACCTGCCAGCACTAAAGTGGTTCACCAGAATTAACAAATACATATGACCTTTTTTTATATTTATGTAAATATATTAATTTTATATTTTAGATATTCAGCCTACTTACTCTACCCCCATCTACCCACATGTAAAGAGAAAGATGAAGTAAAAAAAAAAAAAAAAAAAAAAGCCCTTAAAAACCAGAGCAGTTTTAGCCCTTTTTCACTACTATGTTTTAATAAATATATATACAGGATTCACCGGGGAAAAATGTTACTCTGCAGCAGGCATCCACTGCATTTACTGCCTTTTAGTTCACCGCTCTCGTGGTAGCAGAATAAACAGGTACGCGAGCATGACAGGGAACTGTCTGCTACTAGTTAATCAGTTGCGGATCGCATCGTTCTCCTGGACAGATTTTTAAAAAGGGTGAGCAAATATAGTAGGTCGGCCCGTGGGCAACACTAGCGTAAATAAAAAAAAAATATATATATATATATATATATATATATATATATATTTTTTTTTTTTTTTTGCACAGTGAGTATAAAGTACACAAAAAGCATGGCAAGCAGGCACCAAATGGCATTGAATCAATATTAGTTCATCACACAAAAGCACAAGGTATGTGCAAGCAGTCATTTTACACTTGCTTGGAGGAAGCAACTTTCGTTTGCTACATGCTATTCACAGATGCTATACATTAACTTAAATATTGATACCTTCTTACACCATTTGTACTAGCAACAGGCCAATTAAAAAAAACTTTGAAATTTTGATTTTAGAAATTTAGATAAGCAACAAACATGACTGAAAGGCTCCAGAAGTTACCATTTTTGCTTATCCATTAAAGTTCAGTTGTCAAATTCAGTGTTTATATATAGATTTTTTTACTTGTCACTTAAGCAATATCGCATGAGAGGGAGTGCTGTTGTGATTAATATCATCACACCTATGATGTGTTCAATGCCAAAGACATCACGGTCATGCAGATGTCCAGCACAACTTCAAGTGTGGTATTAATTTGATATAACAGTTTCACCAGCACCATTATCAACAAATTATGATTTGTTTTTTTATCATTTGTTTAGCTCCACTAACCACAACCAACCCTGGTAGCAGTTTTAAGTCCTTAATAAACAAACAAATAAATAAATAATTCTTGCAGAAGGGGCTTCCATGACTGGTTTTGAAACTCAGAATTTGAGTCTGAACTATTTGTTGTATAATATCACTTTTCAAAGATGAAAAGAACCATGAACAGATGCAAGAGATTAATTTTGAACTTGTAATGGGCAAGAAAATGAACAGGCTACTTCTACCTCTTTAACATCTAACGCATTTTTCTGTACACACCATGTTGTCACTAATTAGACAAAAGAGAGTAAATGAACTGAAAACTCTTTTTTTAAAAATTCTTCCCTTTCTGACTTATTATCTATAACTGTATAACTACTCAGTGCTTAGATGAGCTTCCATCAGCTAAATCAATTACTAAAGTGGATGTGATAGCATAAACCACAACAGAGAACATGCTACAGTTGAACTACAGGCATTTTCATAAACTGAATGCTTTGCTGCAATATATTTACAGTTTGGCATGCTGAAATACTTTGCTGTGTCTGTTGACTACCCACATTTTAGAAAAACTCCAGAGGGCTTTACCCTTTTCTTTCCTTCATCATACTGCCTTTGTGCTACTGGATAGGACCCACAAGCATGGCATCATGAGACAGTATCAGATAGCACTAGAATACTGGTAGGATACAAGAAACATGCATTTAAAAAAAATAAAATAAAAAAGGCTGAATACAAGATAGTGAAAAAAGCTTGTACACAAGCACAAGAATTTCTGAATTCCAGGGGTTTCTGTTCTCACAATGAGCTTCTAAGAAAAGATCTAAACAATTGTGGTTGCTGGGCCTTGGCTATTAGAAATGTGTCTGGCTGATGTCTGTGCCCCTAGTTAATGATGACACAGCCTTTAACTCAGATCTTAAATCAGCTCATATGTTGGGAAAATACACATATTTAAAACTTGCATGGTGTACAGCTGGGTGATTTTTACTAGCGTGTTGAACAAAACAAGACACTGTAAATTAATAAGAAATATCTGTGATTAACACCACCATGGGATATCGGTTCTTTTAGTATGAGCTATGGAGGTCGGTGCATGCTAGATACTGGATGAAACTACTTAATTATCATTAGGACAACTGTAACAGCTTTTGAAATGTTCTGTGATTATTTCAAGTATTAGAGCTTCATGTTTGCAGACCCAAATAGAAAGAATAGCTGGGTTACATCAATCTGCAATGTACCTTGCCACCTTGCTGGTCTGCTGTTAAAGGTTGTTGACCTGCTAAATATTTTCAAATACTGCAATAAAATCAGAAATAGTTTGGAGTTATGCTTTGTTTAAAGATTTTTTTTCTTTATACCCTCTGAGACGTACATACAATTAAATGATCATTTGTGTTCTTTGGCAATGATTATGATGTGCCAAAATATATAGCAGTATGAGGGGGAAAAATTTGTGTCTTATGTTACACATACAATGTTTAGTACAGCTTATAGCGAAGTCACTTAACTAATACATCTCACAACTAGTTACAGTCACTCATCGTTTATACTGCTTTATCCTTTACGTTACATTGGGTCTCGGGGGAGCTAACTACCTGAACTCCATATAACTACCTGAACATTAATTAACATCAACTGTTATACTGAACTGCCTGCCACTTAACACACAGTATAAATGCAGATCAATCCCTGCTATCTGTTATCACCCAAATGAGGATGGGTTCCCTGTTGAGTCTGGTTCCTGTCAAGGTTTCTTCCTATTGCCATCTCAGGTGTTTTTCCTTGCCACTTTCACCCTCGGCTTGCTCATCAGAGACTATCTGACCATTTCGATTTATACACATTCCATACAAACTTAAATAATTAAATAAAATTAAATAAATTAAATAAAATCGGTAAAAAAGAAAATTTAATTAAATTGAATCCTATCCAAGGGACAAAAGGCACGAGGAGGGGTACACCCTGGACAGGGTGGCCATCCATCGCAGGGCACTCACACACAACAGGCAATTTGGGAACACCAATTAGCCTAACACGCATTTGTCTTTGCACTGTTGGAGGAAACCAGAGCACCCAGAGGAAACCTACCAAGCATGGGAAGAACATGCAAACATGCGCACAGACCCGAGGTGGAAATCGAACCCGCACCATGGAGGTGCAAGGGACCAGTGCGACAGTAAGCGACCATGCATAAAATAGCTGATATGGGTTAACTTAAGCACTTTATATAAAATAATAAACAAAATGAATAATGAAAAATTAAAGGGAAAAAAGTGTGTGTTCTGAATCCTTCTTGATTGCATCAGAAAAGACTAAGAGTTGTGCTAAAATATTCAAGTTTTAAACTGATGTTTATTTGCAAGGTTTTGTTGGCGTTATTTACTGATTTGTCAAACATTTTTTCTTATTTTCATTGATAAATTATTGAACTCGTTCTGTTGTACACAGTAAATTCGAAGCCTCATAGCTCATGTTTGAGTTAAGATGTTATCTTTACACCCGTGTCATTATGTCTGATTGTAATGGCAGTGTAAGGCTCAAAGTGTTCTTCAAAATTCCTTTTTTTTTATTTTACCCTCGAAGTCTGGCGGCGGTTTTCACGGATTTACCCAATGCAAATTAATTTTCGGGTAGTTTGTTTGTCTGCTTCCAATAAAAGGATTTTTGACGTACATATTCACTCACAGACTAATAAATCCAGATTGAAATAAAACAGCGTTGAGGCTTGGTGGTTTGTGGTCCGAGCTTATCGCGTCTGTTGCATTTCAGGGGAATTCATTGATCTGAACGCGGCGTGGAACTCAACCGCACCTCGTCGCAAATATACTGCCAGCCAGGGACTAGCGCCTCTCCAGCAGCTGCTGCAGGCTTCGCACCATCTAGCGTTACAACGCAGCTCATCCACAACACGGCGGAAAACAAGCGCCAACTCGGCGCTTTAGCTTATAAGCCGAGAGAGAACTTTATCAGGCGAAATATGACAGAAGCAGAGGGTAAATGAAAGCGGCTGCTCTGGCTGTCTTCAGCACAGCGTGGAAAAAAAAGAAGTTTGCCAAAGTAAGCGAAAAAGTTCCTAAAGGTCTTGAGACTTACCACTCCCCAACCCCAGCAACCGGCAAATGTTGAACCTCATCAGCGCAACCATCCAACATTATTTATTTAAATGAAAATATTCATCCATTCAGTCGACTGTAGCCGCGAGCTTCAAAGCAAGCTACACAACACCGCACTAAAACTTCTATAGGTAGTAATGGTTGGTGCTTTGCTTCCTGAGCATCGGCACAGTTTGGCTCCGCCCCCTGTGCGTCTTAAAGGGATCGGTGCCCGTCTTTGCCTGTGTGCATATGCGTTTAAAGGAAAGGTTCGGCCAAAATGCTACGTAATAGAAGGCAACAGTTTGTTTTAATGGAGTGGCTCAAAAAAATATGAACAAACAACACGCTGAACAATAGCTTTTTCGTTATCGTTTTTTTTAAATAATAAAAATAACGTTTACTTTCATTTTTAATAGCCTTTCTACTGACAGAAATTACCAGGACTAGTTTGGACAAAATTACATTGTGCAAATTCTGAATATTTTTGTGAACAAGCAAGCAATAAAAATTATTAATATTTGCAGCTATAACAGCTTTCTTCCTGGTAGGTTGTTCACAATATTTCGTGCCTATTTATTCTGTAGAGCATTTATGAGGTCAGGCACTGATGTTGGACGATAAGGCCTGGTTCGAAATCTCGGTTCCAGTTCATCCCAAAGTTGCTTGATGGGGTTGAGGTCAGGGTTCTGTGTGGGCCAGTCAAGTTCTTCCACACCAATCTCTTCAAACCATGTCTTTATAGACCTTGCTTTTTGCGCCCAGTAATGTGGGAATAAAAAAATGCCTTCCTCATACTGTTGCCACAACGTTGAAATTCCACATAGCATTTTCCAAGAAGTCTTGCTACTTAAGCATTAGAATTGCCATTTACTGGGAATAAGAGGCCTGATTGACACACCCAAATTGATAGTTTGACATCTGAAATGCTGGCCTCTCAAGAACTCCTTCAGTCACCCAAACAATTGGAAATTGCATGGAGTGAGGTCAGGACTATACAGGGAATGTGGCAATAAAGTCTAATTCTATGCAATGTGAATGTGGTGTGATGGGCAGTATGAGGCGGGCATTATCCTGCAAAAAAAGGACACCTATGGTGATCAAACAGGCCATTTTTTTTTTTTACCTGAGAGTGTTCCACTCACTTATTCATCTTCTATACCGCTTTATCCTGTATTTAGGGTCGCGGGGGGCCTGGAGCCTATCCCAGGAGACTTAGGGCACACACAGGAGAACATGCAAACTCCATGCACAGAGAGACCGGAATCGAGTCTGGACGGGTATATTCAGTATATTCGCCTTGTCCTAAGGGTAAAAATGTCCCACCTTTATTAAACTTCTAAAATAAAGATCATCGAATTTGATGTCACCATGTCACCACATTATTATTGTTGGTTTTGATGCATTTGCCAAACATAATATAAAGGTGTAAAAAAAAAAAAAACGCAAGAGAAACCACTTCTTTTGGAGAAGAAAGTACATGAAATGTGAAGGAAGGAAAACAATAACAATCTTGATTTTTTTGGCAAGAAAGAGATATACACTCACCTACAGTATTATTGGGAACACTTATTCAATTTCTCATTAATGCAATTATCTAATCAACCAATCACATGGCAGTTGCTACAATGCATTTAGGGGTGTGGTCCTGGTCAAGACAATCTCCTGAACTCCAAACTGAATGTCAGAATGGGAAAGAAAGGTGATTTAAGCAATTTTGAGCGTGGCATGGTTGTTGGTGCCAGACGGGCCGGTCTATGTATTTCACAATCTGCTCAGTTACTGGGATTTTTACAAACAACCATTTCTAGGGTTTACAAAGAATGGTGGGGAAAGGGAAAAACATTCAGTATGCGGCAGTCATGTGGTCGAAAATGCCTTGTTGATGCTAGAGGTCAGAGGAGAATGGGCTGACTGATTCAAGTTGATAAAAGAGCAACTTTGACTGAAATAACCACTCGTTACAACCGAGGTATGCAGCAAAGCATTTGTAAAGCCACAACACGCACAACCTTGAGGCGAATGGGCTACAACAGCAGAAGAACCCACCGGGTACCACTCATCTCCACTACAAATAGTGCCTTAACCACCTGTGGGTCAGGGGTAGCTCAGTGGTTAAGGCATTGGACTATGGTTCGGAAGATCCCTGGTTCAAACCCCACAACTACCAAGTTGCCACTGTTGGGCCCTTGAGCAAGGCCCTAAACTCTCAACTGCTCAGATGTGTAATGAGATAAAATGTAAGTTGCTCTGGATAAGACTGTCTGCCAAATGCCCAAATGTAAAAAGAGGCTACAATTTGCACGAGCTCACCAAAATTGGACAGTTGAGGACTGGAAAAATGTTGCCTGGAGTCTCGATTTCTGTTGAGACATTCAAATGGTAGAATTTGACATAAACAGAATGAGAACATGGATCCATCATGCCTTGTCACCACTGTGCAGGCTGGTGGTGTGGTGTAATGGTGTGGGGGATGTTTTCTTGGCACACTTTAGGCCCTTATTGCCAATTGGGCATTGTTTAAATGCCACGGGCTACCTGAGCATTGTTTTTGACCATGTCCATCCCTTTATGACCACCATGTTCCCACCCTCTGATGGCTACAGCAGGATAATGCACCACGTCACAAAGCTCGAATCATTTTAAATTGTTTTCTTGACATGACAATGAGTTCACTGTACCAAAATGGCCCCCACAGTCACCAGATCTCAACCCAATAGAGCATCTTTGGGATGTGGTGAAACAGGAGCTTTGTGCCCTGGATGTGCATCCCACAAATCTTCATCAACTGCAAGATGCTATCCTATCAATATGGGCCAACATTTCTAAAGAATGCTTTCAGCACCTTGTTGAATTAATGCCACATAGAATTAAGGCAGTTCTAAAGGCGAAAGGGGGTCAAACACCGTATTAGTATGGTGTTCCTAATAATCCTTTTGGTGAGTGTGTACTATACAATGAGGGATTTAACTACTAAATATTAGTCATTCCACATTCTTTTGACCACTGTACCCACAGAAATTATGTAAACTTTAACAACATATAAGAATAAAATAAAATAGTAAAAAGCATGAAGTACAAAAATCAATCTACTCTAATTACCACATATAGGACATTATACTAGTATGTGCATGGACTTCGCAGATGTATTTCTTACAGGTACAGCAGTTTTCCTCATACAGTCCTTCTTCGGGGGCAGAATTGGCATCTTCTCCCCTTGCTTGGCTTAGTTGCAACCTCAAGTGAATCTGAACAAGAGTCAACCACCTTAGCAGCTTTTACAAGTGCTCCGGCTGTTAAGTTCAAATCACCTTTGTCTCCTCTGTTGTGCTTGTACTCCACGATGATGGCTGAATACTTGACCTCACAATTATGTCTGTGACATGTCACAGTCACACGCACAAACATTTCTAGGGTTTACAAAGAATAGTGTGAAAAGGGAAAAACATCCTGACTTTGACTAAAATAACCACTTATTACAACCGAGGTATGCAGCAAAGCATTTGTGAAGCCACAGCACGCACAACCTTGAGGCGGATGGGCTACAACAGCAGCAGACCCCACCAGGTACCACTCATCTCCACTACAAATAGGAAAAAGAGGCTACAATTCGCACAAGCTCACAAAAATTGGACAGATTTTTGTTGAGACATTCAAATGGTAGAATCAGAATTTGGCATAAACAGAATGAGAACATGGATTCATCATGCCTTGTTACCACTGTGCAGGCTGGTGGTGGTGGTGTAATGGTGTGGGGGATGTTTTCTTGGCACACTTTAGGCCCCTAAGTGCCAATTGGCCATCGGGCTACCTAAACATTGTTTCTGACCATGTCCATCACTTTATGACCACCATGTACCCATCATCTGATGCTATATATATATATATATATATATATATATATATGTGTGTGTGTGTGTGTGTGTGTGTGTTTAAAAAAAAACTGTCAAGCTGGCAATGACATTGAAGATATTTGCATAAAAAAATTATAATTAGGAGGGGACATAACGTGTATTTAGCCGAGCTTGAGGTAACATATAGGCTTTGTTTAATTGCAGTCCACCCAGGGGAAGAAAATATATGCTAATTTGAAAATTAAATGAAAAACATTATATCATATAAAAAAAGGCAACATGGAAAAAATCATTATTTTATCTCAAAATTAAATTTCATGCAAACAAAGTCACGGGCACATCTAGTCTAGGATTTATGTAAATGTGTAAAACAATTGAATAGTTGGATGCATCCTTTTCCACTTTTGTCCAAATTTGTTATCTCTAGGATGATCTCTTTGACAGCTTGTGTAATGAACATGTGAAACATTGAGACAAAATCCTAGGCAAGGGAAACTGCATATCTTGTAGGCCCTGAAGTCATCCGTGTGTGTGTGTGTGTGTGTGTGTGTGTGTGTGTGTGTATCTTTGTGGTTTTCTTGGTGTGTAAACAATTTGGTCGGTCAGGTCAAAAATGACCCTAAAAAAGTCTTTGTACCCTGGTTACGTAAACCTTTCATGGACCTATAAACAAAGATGATGCCATACTTTTTATAATATTGGGGTGATTTTATGAAATGTAACATTTTTAGGTTTAAAAAAAATGGTCATTTAGAAGAGTTTTTCTGTTGTTAAACATGGTGGCAGGTCATTTTTGACAGTAAAGACTACACAAGTGCTACCCAAAACCTCCACAAAGAAATGTATTACACATGTTTATTCTGCCGTGACCCTGAATACAGGATAAAGTGGTATAGAAGATGAGTGAGTGAGATGTTTATGCTGAAATATTTGTAAAAATACTTTTTTAAAAAAACTTTATGGAAATTTTATTTGAATTTGTTTGATTTTGCACTTTTGTTACTCCTTTGAAAAAAATGTAAAAATAATTATTTGGTTTTTGTTGACAAACAAGGTTTTTGCTAGCACACAGTGTTGCTCAGTAGGACAGAAGATATCAAATCTCAAAATAGTCAGATTAGACTGACTGATAGGTAGTTCCTGAAAACAAAAAAGCAAGAAATTTTTTTTCACTTACTGGTTTAGTCTAAAAACAATATTACAGTAATTGTTACATAAAAGAGAAATCCAGCCCTGAAATTGTAAAAACAACATTTGACTGGAAGTTTCCAAGATAATTCTATCTATTAACTAAAGTTTAACCTTCAGAACTTATTTTCAGTTAGAGCAGAGTGTACAGACGAGTAAATAAGTGAGCTGACTACTGACTGCCTGAATGTACAGCATGAACAGATAATTAATGGATTAGTGGATCAACTGTCCCATTACAAGTAGATCTCAGGTGGGATCTCAGGCAAAGATTATTCCAACTCTCGACAGAAATAAATGTTGTGACATATTGCACAGGAGATGGACACCATAATCAAAGCTAAAGGTGAAATTATGTTCTATAAATTATTCTGTAGATGTTGAATTATTCTCCAGATTAAGTATACACAAACCTTGCACATACATAGCCTCCTGTAATGTCTCTTTGTTATTTAAATTGACATAATGCTAGAGAAGTATTTAAATTACAGTGTTATAAATAAACTAGCAGATCAAGTTAAAGACAAACACACAATACACCCTCTTATTAAATTTAACTATACTACAACAGTGACAATAACTTACAATTCTATAAATGAATTTGTCAGATGTATACATAAGAACATGTATCTTAATTCAGTATGCTACAAGCACATTATAATTCACGTACAATGTACTTTCTCCCCTATATTATTATTGTTGTTATTATAGCTCTTGGATATGTAGCTAATCAAAAAATGTTTTAAATGTACAGTACTGTATATTTAGGGTGCCTCAAATATAAGGATTTTTTTTCTGACTTTCCAAACGGTTATTTAAATAATCTTTAAATATAAATTTGAAAAATAAATAAAATAAGTATAAATAAAAACTTTTTCTCCATCATTTGTGTTGGAATTGACACATTATGTGATCTTTCTGAAGGTTCACTTCAGAAAGATCACATAATGTGTCAAGGATATATTGTACAGTATATCTTATTTTATCAAATTTGGTGATGATGCGGCATATTTTGAACATTACCTACTGTAACTGCTTTGATTTTTTAAATCTTGTAAGATAGAAAAACTGTCCATATATTATGGACAATTTTTAACACTTAATTCCAGAAAGAAGTCTAACTCATTTAACAAAATGATCAGAATGAATCTGCATTAAGAAAAATACCTTTTTAAAATATTATTTAATAGCCAGAAGTTGGTCATGCAGTTGAATGGAGTAAAAGTAGACCTTTTAGGAGTGCATGTGTGAGATGTAATGGGACATTTACTGCATTTGCCTCCAGAGCAGCTTTTTTATCTCATTATACATATAGCACAGTATAAGCAGTATAAGCAGGTAAAGGTTAAAGACCTTGCTCAAGGTCCCAACAGTTGGAGCTTGGTAGTGCAGTAGTTTAAACATGGAACATTCTGACTAGTAGCCTAATACTTACTAATAATCACTGAACTACCAAAATATGTGACAAAACACTGTCATCATCATTATTATTATTGTTATAATTATTATTAAGAATTTTTTTAATCAAATTAAAGGAATACTGCACAAGCAGGACTGCAGGACATCACCAGAAGACATACAAACTAGTCATCCTTAGAGGAGACAAACTAATTAGTAATATCTTATTTTAATGAAGACCTCTTAAGGAGCTTTGAGTTTTAAAGACCTTCTATGGATGATCTGAGGGCTAGTTTTTTGCTGTCTGGGTTTAAAATGGTTTATTTAATTGGGAATCACAGACAGCTATAACTTTTTTTTTTGTTGTGTGAAACTCCATGTGTGTCAGACGCAGCTGACTCTTCATCAATGTTTAAAGTCAGCCAGTACAGTCAAGGCAGCATTCCATCCAGAAGCACCCATAACACCCCCACCTGCACAAAAAAAAAATTATAATATATAGAATAGCAGTCAAGATCATTTATCAATAAGATAACTTCTTTGTGCATTTATTGAGTATTCTTAGGTTATTGTTGAAAACTAAATACTTTATACTATTAAGGTGAATACAAGGTGATGTAATCTTTTAAAACCAACAAAGGTTAAACTCTACACTGAGTATTTCAGATATTCAGTTACATACCTGGATGACTGCCACTGCCACACAGATACAGGCCTTTGACTGGTGTGCGGTAGTGTGCAATCGAGGGCAAAGGTCTTGCTAAGTAAAGCTGATCCAATGACATTGCCCCATGGAAAATGTTCTACGGTAAACAAACATATAATATTAATAGATATTTCTTTAAACATAATACTAAAACAAATTAATACATCTAAATGATATTCATCTCTTTATAACATCAGTGACAGGACAAACTGTGTCAAGTGTTTGTAGGAATACCCCTCCAGTGAGACAGAATTCCCTCTCCAAATCAGAAGGTGTCAAAATATCCTTTCCAACTACTGACTGCTTAAATCCAGGAGCATACTGTTCAACACTGTCAAAGACTGTAAAAGACATAATAATAATAATACCGTAATTTCCGGACTATAACCCGCACCTGACTATAAGCCGCATCTAGTACATATTTTAAAGGAAAAACCATTTTGTACATACATAAACCGCATCTGACTATAAGCCGCATGTGCCCACATTGAAACATGGGATATTTACAAAGAAAGACGGTACACAAAAAGAGTTTTCAATGTTTTAATAACATAACTTAGCTTTTCTTTTTTTTCGACTTTTTACATTGCTCCAGTTCCAGCGTCTCACCATCGACTCATCTATGCGAAATTTACGTGCTGCAGCTCTGTTTCCTTCTTTATCGGCCAGCTCGATTACTTTTAACTTGAAAGCTGCGTCATATGCTTTTCTTTTTGCATTTTCCATGATGAGGGTAGGCTTATGCTAATTTTATTCATGCACAAAGCGCGCGAAGTTACCGTACGTTAAATTTCTTCTTCTATGTCATGTCTCACTCTTACCTTTTCTGCTCGAGCGCCCCTGGCGGCCGTTAGAAAAAATGCATACATTAGCCGCATCTCTGCATAAGCCGCAGGGTTGAAATTGTGTAACAAAAGTCGCGGCTTATAGTCCGGAAAGTACGGTAATAATAATAATAATAATAATCTTCTTCTTCGTCTTTCGGCTGTTCCCCTTCAGGGGTCGCCACAGCGAATCATTTGCCTCCATTAATAATAATAATAATAATAATAATTATTATTATAAAAAATAAACAACCCAAATCTAACTTGCACAAACAGGGAAAATGTACATCCAACATCTTTAGTAGTATGTAGTTGATTATTCTTACCTGTATTTGCATAATTGTCCCTGTCCTCATTTGTCCATGCTCTTCCTCCTTCCAGCCAGTAAGGTGTAAACTGTGTGAAAAAGGACACTACATGACAGCCAGGTGGGGCGAGTGTGGGGTCCAGCACAGATGGTATAGTCATCTCGATCATAGGCCTAAGATATCAGGAATACTGTTTATAGCATATATACTGTACATAATGTATAGAACATGAAATTATCAGATTTTTTTTTTAACAGAAAACAAAACTAAAACTATTTGTGTTAAACTTGTGTAACATCTGTTAAACAATCATGCATCATTTTCACCAGGGGTATAATACAACACAACACAATACAATACAATTTAATGTAATATCATATCATATCATACATCATATCATATAATTGTATTATGTATTGTTATGATTATTGTTGTTGTTGTATCTGTAAAGTAACACATATCTGCTCAGTGACAAAACATATTTAACATTATTTAATTTGTATTACAATAATTAAAATCTAGATGTTTACCTTTAGTTAAACCCTGAGTTCAGTTTAACTTCAATTAATCTATTTTCATTGTTCATTTTTACTGTAACTGTGACAGCTTTTATTAAATGACAGCTTTTATGGCCATTACACAAAAGATTTATAGAATAAATTTAAGAAGCAAGTCAGCAGATTTAGTGATCATTTTAAGTTATTAAGTATTTAGTTAAATTTCCTTAAAATATTTAAGTAAATACTTAAGTCATATATACATCCAGTATTTGGTCATTTTAAAAGGGCGTTTAATTTAGCTGCAGATGTCATTCTTATCTCTGAATTCTGCATGGCTAATAACACTGCAGTCTGGGTTGAGATAATCACTGGCATGAGATTTGCATGTGTGAGGGAAAGTTTGCATGGATGTGTATTTGTGTTATTAGATCTCTGATGGGTTGCCTTTGGCCTAGCCAAACAAACAAAGCAAATAAACAAAAACGCTTGACAACAGGCATTTTAAATGAGAATCTTCTCTCATGTTTGGAATGCAAATGTCTGGTTTCTAGGGAACTATAAAATTAGCAAAGTCTTGTTCTTTACAGCAGGCCATCAAATAAAGTGATTCTGGTTCAAAGTGACTCAAAATTTTATTACAAAGGGAGAAAATGAATTGCAATTTCTGATTTTAGAGGAAGCAAACATACAGAAAAGTGTCATTTCAGGCTTTCATTAAGTTGTGGTTACAGTGGTTAGGGATGTGCCCTGCACAGCAGCTATAACATGCAAATGTTATGTAAGGTATGTATGCACTGAGCAAATGAGCATATGGGCAAGAAAGACTTCATTTGCAGATTGAGATTTGCTCTCATTTGATGGGGTGTATTTAAATGAAACTCAGTGGTTGACTTTTAATTCTGTAACTTGTATTTAAAAAATATTTAATGCTGGTGCCATGGTGGCATAGTGGTTAGCAATGTGGCCTCGCTCCTCCAGGGTCAAGGGTTCGATTCCCACGTCGGGTCTGTGTGTGTGAAGTTTGCATGTTCTCCCTGTGCTTATTGGGTTTCCTACCGGCGCTCTGGTTTGTTCCCACAGTCTGAAGACATGCAAACCAGGTTAATTGGCACTCCCAAAATTGCCTGTAGTATTGGCACCCTGTCCAGGGTGTACCATGACCTGTTCCCTAAGTATCCTTGGACCAGCTCCAGCTGCATAAGCATTATATACAATGAATGAATAAATAATTTAATGCTACCATTCTCTAATTTGCCAACCTTGATGATGGACGTCCTTGCTGACCCTCTCTATATGCTGCCTCTAATATCTCCACACTCTCACAGTTCAGGTGAATGGAACACTGGTGGTGTGGCCCTGGCTTTCCATCAGCAGTATTAGGGGCAGCCAAGAAATTTGGCAGTTTGTCCACAGCAACTGTAAATTTACAAATACAACAGACAAAAATGCTGTAACTTATTAGATTGCTTGAAAATCTTCTTCTATTTACATATAACACAAGGGAATATAGGCATCATGAGAACCCCAAAACTGGAACAGTGTGAACATACCATTAATTTTGGTGACAGGTGAGGTATAATCAATTCGATCAATAGCTTTTATAAACTTCAGAGGAAGGGCATCCTATGAGCAGAAAAGGATTACATGAAAATAAAAAGACTGTACCTTGTTAGTCATTGACTTTTTGTGAAACTAGTAGCATTTTTAAAGAAAGCTATTACCTGTGGAGTAAGATGCTTGAAGGTTACATAGGGAGTAGCATTGGATAAAACCACCTTACTGTGAACTTCAGTACCATCTTTTAGCACAACACCCTTGGCCATATGATCTGGTCCAATCAAAACTTGGCGAACCTCCTAAAAATACAAAGCTAGTTCAAACACCCAGCCCAAAAAGACATACAAAGCATTAAAAATGGGCATTAATTTTAAATCCTTACCCGTTCAGTGAAGATATCTGCTCCTAGTGAGTGTGCAGAGTTAACAATGGACTTGGAGACACCACCCATGCCCCCTTCCACATAACCCCATGCCCCCATCTCCTTTTCAAGCTCACCCATTATGTGGTGTAAGAGGACATACCTGTATTTCATTGTGCATTAGAAGCCAGCAAACAAACCTTAAAGCAACATGAAAGGTCCTGAAGCAACATATTCTTACCCACTACCCGGGTTGTTGGGGCTTATATTTGCTCCTATCACAGAGTCAGTGGCTAATGTTGCTTGCAGCGGCTCAGACTCAAACCACTGATTTAGAACCTGTGGATGATCAGAAAAACAATGAAGTAGATAACAGTACAGTTTGTTTAATTAAATTTTACCTAAATCCTGAAAAACAGGGCTTTATCCGAACTCTAATTATGATCATACATAAATAATACAAAGCCTTGAACAAGAGTACATTTTGACAATTTGTATACTGTATAATAAAAAAAGTCACTGTAATTTATGGTGAAATTGTTTAGCAACAGTACAAATATCAAAACACAACAAATACATAAACCAGTCCTGTTATTTTTGCAACAGTGATTTGCAAACTTAAACCAATTTTGCTGTATTAAATACTGTTTATATAGAATTTTAAATTTGAAATACCATCATGTACTGAACAAACTTCTAATTCAATAAAGTTATAAATAAATAAAGAAATAAATGATGGGAATAAACAATAATAAGAGTTAAAAACCATATACTGTTATAAAGATTTGTTATTAAAATAAATCATTACATAAGAAAGCTGTAGAATAACGCTTCATTTTTTCAGTTTGTGCAAAGCCCATCTGGGCTTTGTGTATGTGTGTGTGTGTGCGCGTGCGAGAGGGAAAGAGCAACAACATTCAAATAAGCATTGAATGCTATTGCCCACAGTGTGCCGAGCAAACAAGCTCAGAACTATTACACCAACTCCACCCGCCTGAACTGTTGACACAAAGTAGGCTGGGTCCATGGATTCGTGCCATCATTCTACATTCTGTCCATACCATCTGGGTCCCTGAGCAGAAAAGACTACATTTTTCCAGTTTTCAACTGTCCAGTTTTAAGTGAGCCTGTGCCCACTGCAGCCTCAGCTTTCTATTCTTGGTTGACAGAAGTGGCACCCAGCATGGTCTTCTACTGTTGCAGCCCATCTGCAACAGTAGAAGTTTTAAAGGTTTTGTGCATCATTAATTACTTTGTACTTACCACAATTGTACAGATTGATTATCTCAGTACAGCAGGATTCGCACAAACAATCATGTCATAATTACGCACAAGGCAGTCAAAATTACTGAGATGACGTTTTTCCCCATTCCAATGGTAAATGTGAATATTACCCAAAGCTGCTGGCCCATATTTGCATGGTTTTATTTACTCTACCCTGCTGCCACATGATTGGCTGATTAGATGATGGCATGAATGAGTACACATATAGGTATTCCTAATAACGTGCACAATGCTTGTAATTGATACAACAATACAAATACGGCTACCAGCATTTACATAAAATACATGTAACTTTATGTTTAAGATACATCAAGAGAGCATGTTAAATGCTAATAAAACAATAAAAGCCATAAAACAATAAAAGCCTACTTGACTTGACTTGATGTCTAATGCTACAAAAGGAAACTCAGAGTATGGATGTTAATTTGCAAAGAAAAAAAAAAACAAAAAAACATTTTTTATTGTATATTCTCTAAATAAAAACAGTCTGTCCAAGCAAAATATACAGACCATGAATTATTTAACCATAATGCAGCAGATGGTTCTACCATACACATCCAGTATTTAACTGTAAATTTACTTGTATTGTTTATATATATATACACAGTACTGTGCAGAAGCCTTAGGCACAATATTATATGCTGTACCAATTTTTTTATATATTTTTATCATGTCTGCATAATTATGTACAAAATCATTCAGTATTTCCATACATAACTTAAACATTAATACATAAATAACATCACAGGAGAATACTGTATATGCAGGCTGTAAAGGAAAAAAAATATATAGTACAAGATAGACAAGGAGCGAGTGTGACAATGTTAGCAGAAGAACTCATATTCTCCTAACAGCTGTTTTCTTATAAAACTGCACAAATCTGTGTCTAAAACTCCAGATTTTAAGCGATGAGTTTTCACTCCAAATACTGACTATTTATTTTATATTTTTTATTATATTTATAATATTTTTTCCAGTCCTATATATATATATTGTACAATGAATATAGTTTGCAAAACTTGGTGAAATAAAAATAAAATATTACAGTAGTAATTGCATAACTCGCCCCTACACACACACACACACACACACTTTTGCAAATCCTCAAAATTAAAAAGCAGTTGCTGTCAGGAATCTTTTGATAAATTGCATAACTGTTCAGTTATAGTTTAAGTCATGAGATATCTATATGCCTATAACTTTTACATTTTAATTCATAAAATTTTAGGTTAATTTTTGCTCTCTACTTCAAATGAACATATTAAAAAATCAACTCACCTTCACTGCTGGAGCTGTTAGTAGTTCATAAAAGTCTGGAATGTTTTTTCCTAGTTTCAGTCCTAAAAACAGATGCATAACAGAAATTCTTTCATCCTTATGAGGTTAAACACTAGTTTAAACAATTGATTGAAATTTACTCCACATTCATACTCCACATGGCTGTAATCAAATACTTCAACAAGTTCTTTGCAAGTACTGTACATCCTTTATACAATGTACTTTCAGTTTTACTAAAAGAAAATTCTAAATTTGTACCAGATTTTACTAGGGGTTTCAAACTTTTCAATGCAGCCATTCTTTTCCTCAAGGACCCCTCAATAACACCTGGAATGTCAACAGGTGGTGCATCAAGAAGTGGGTGAATTGCACTGGCCAACTTCTCCAAATGGGCAACATAGTCAGGGTAAGCCTTTTGACAAAAGACATTAATGATGCCTAGACATTCTGAATACGTTTCACAGTTTCATATCTGCAAGTTATCATGTTATAAGTTTTCAGATCATTACACAATATCTAGATCATACTATTTGTATGAATCACAACACAAGACCACATGAAAACCATGCATGATAAACCTTTGCATCTTTCTCTGAGAATTTTCCAATTTCTTTCTGATTCCTTGCCATATTGTTGCCAAGTAAAAGAGAGCGAGGAGGCTGCCCCCTGACCCCGTCCTCCAGCATGGGAGTGAATGCATGGGGATCCCTCATGTATACCTTCAGCCCATGTTTCTGCACAGTTAGAAGAAAAAGAAAAACATCAGTCAACATTCTTCTCATCTGTTTTCCTTCTGGATAATTGACAGGAGATCCATTTAAGTCAATCTTTGAAATTGTGTAAATTTTCCATAACTCTATCTTTTACATTTCTATTTGTTCTATGTTATATGTACAAAAACAATCCCCATTGTGCTTCTTCATTACTTATATGGTAATACTTTGTATGACTTCCTGGTCCCTTTTTGTCTAACCAGAATATGCCAATATGCTTCCTATTGTCTGTCTGTCTCTGGGTCTCCATATGATTCTTTGTTCTGCCAGGAACAAGTTAATTACCTAGTAAATAATACCAGATGTATGTGACCAGAGAGTAATAACTAAAAGTTCTTTCCTACATTTAGATATCAAGTCAACAATACAGTTTTCAAAAACCATATTGCTAATTACATAGTGTAAAATATGTAATAACTGCTATTCCTAAATAATACAAGAGTAATATTAAATGTGGGGTTTGTATTTTTTTGCTGTGGCTGGATATACTCACCTCTCTCACTTACACATTGGATATACCGCTTTATCCTGTATACAGGGTCATGGGGGCCTTGAGCCTATCCCAGAAGACTTAGGGCCCGAGGCGGAATACACCCTGGACAGGGTGCCAATCCAATGGAAGCACACAAACACACTCATGCTCCTCATTAATAAAGTTAAATAATTACTAATTATTACCTTAAGCTGCAGATCCTGATATATGTGAGGACGTAGTAAGCTGAGGAGATAGGAAGCCCGGGAAAAATGGAAGCCTGGTAAGTGTTGAGAAAATAAACAATATAGAGGAACAATTTAGAATGAGAAATTGTAAATGCTGATTATGCTGTTATCAAAAAATGCAATGCTATGTCTTTCACTCATACTGTATATAGGATGAGAAGAGAATGTCTTAAATAAAGATTTCTCTTTTTGTGTTAGTGGTCATCTAGAAAACAAAACAAAACTTTTGGCTTTTGAATGAGGAAAGTAATTTCCCTACAAGAAATACAACACGATTTATATTACATCGCATATATCACATAGCACATCACACACTACTAAATGGCAAACACAAATTAACAAATACAAAAATCAGCTTTTTCAAATCCTTCTTGAAATGTTGTCTTCCACAAGGTTTACGAGTGTGTTTATGGAAATTATTTAGAACATTCTTCCAAAAGTTATGTTTGAACAGGAAGGGGCAATTCCTAACTGTTCTCACAAAGTTTTGAGCATGAAATTGTAAGAAATGTCTTGGTATGCTGAAGCATTAGAGGTTCCCCACACTGGAATTAAGGGGCAGAGCCCAACTCCTGAAAAACAACCCCCACCAGTTCCAACATGACTGCGCACCAGTGCACAAAGCAAGGTCTACAAGGATATGCATGAGCAAGTTTAGTGTGAAAGAACTTGACTGCTCAGCACACATTCCTGACCTCAACCTGATAGAACACCTTTGGGATGAATTAGAGTGGAGACTGCAAGGCAGGGCTTCTCCATCAGGGTCTGACCTTACAAACCACTCTTCTGGAAGAACGGTCAAATTCTTATAATGTATAATACTCTTCTTTTTTTTCTTCTTTTTCTTTACTTCTTTGCATAGTAATGGGGTAACCATCTGAATAATTAATATATTAGTATTTTGGCAAAGGTAAAGCAACCCAGTTAATAATTTAAACATAGTTTTTTTTAATAGTAGTTTTACTCTGTTAGGACTGTCAGGAAACTAAAAGCTTAAACAGTGCAAATGTACTTATACTTTTGAACTGTACTGTACTTTCAATCAACCACCAGTAACTAATAACCAGTTACTAGTTACTACTATTACATGCTAATTTTTGTAGTTTATAAACATGTCAAGAAAGGTCATGTTTTCTGTTTGGTGTTTGATTCTGTATATACAGTAAATTCATTTATATACACAGTATATACTGTGTATAGCCATGAAGCAGTAGAAGGTTAAGCTCATCAGTTTACAACATCTGGTTGGAGAATTTTTACTTACATTAAGCATAAACGCATATACAGTGTACTGAATATAGCTGAGCTCAGAGTGAATGATTAAAGGTTCAGGATCAACCTTTGCTTCCACTTAGTAACCCAGTACCATATTTGCTGAGTAAAGTAGACGTGTTTATGTGGTTTCTAGTAGTGTATGGCATCATTATTCATAAAAATAGTTTAGAAGTAGTAGTAAGAAGTAGAAGTAATAGCTTCCGTCTTTGGTCCACTAATTTATTTAGCACATAGTTTAATATCATGCCAAAAGAATTTAGTTTTATAAACTAGAACTGGCTTAACTCTTATGATTATCTTATAAACTTGACCTGACAGGGAAAATATTCATTCTATTTGCAAATTTATTGACAAGGAAAATACTGTATATAAAATTATTTAATAAACATTTGCATTAATAATAATAATAATTTATTTCTGGTGAATCCAGTTTCCATCAAACAATAGATAATTAGTTCCATGAGTACAGTTAAAAGTGTCATATGATATCAAGATTAATACACCTTAATTGGAAAGCGAAAGTGTTAGTCAGAAAACATACACAAACAGTCTCTAAAAAAACAAGAAGCTACAGTACAACAACAAGCTCAGGATAAATTTCTGGAAATCGAAAAAATGTGGCACAACCAATCTTTGTCTAGAGGAGGTCTTTCAGCAAAAAGAAGCCATTAGTCTGAGAGACAAACCAATCTACAAGAAAAGGTGGCACAAAGTCTGAATGGGACGGAATGACCAAGAGAAGCAATGACTTTCGTATTAAGTGTGTGGTCATTTTGATATAGTTTGCATGATGTGAGACTGGCAGTAAAAAATCCATTATTTGTAAAGAATATTCGACTTGAAGATTAACAGCTACAGTACCTTCTAATTTAATAGTCTTTCCAGAGTTTTATTTACTACATTTTAAACAATGCTGCAAGCAACTAAAATATGCAATAATCTCCTTTAATGACTGTAAATTATTCACACGCTAAAAAAACTTCTCCTCTGCAGCAGAGGTAGGTTTTGGTTTCCTGGGATGGTCTTCATTAGAGCCAGTTTCATCATGGTACTTGATGGGTTTTGCAGATGCTCTTAACAATACTGTTTAACAATTGACTGTTGTTGTTGTCACTTAATTACATAATTTTATGTTATTTTACATTTTACATTTACAATAAAACATTGCATTGGAATCTCTACTTTTGACTTGTACTGTATATTACAAGCTTTTGACTTGTACTGTATATTACAAGCTTTTGACTTGTACTGTATATTTGGTATAACTATGGGGAATGTACAGCAGAACTGAAGAACTGATGGGGTACTGAATAGATTTAAACACTTACTTTTTTTAATTTACACAATTAAAACACAATTTCTTTATTCTTCATAAAATTCAAAAACTTTGTGAAACTTTGAACCCACCTGGAATTATTTCTTCAGTCACTGCAGCTCCACCAAGGACACTTCTGCGCTCTAGAACCGCTGTTTTTAAGCCTCCTTTCTGCAGATATGCAGACTGTAGAACAAGGTTCATGTTTCAACATAGTACAGGCAAAGATCAGATTTTATAATTTACATTCACACCAATAGCTACTTACAGCAATCAATCCATTGTGTCCTGAGAAAAGAATAGATCGTTATATTAGACAAGTTTGAAGAGCATGGTCCAACAGGTGACTAAAATTGCGCCTATTTATCTCATTCATTTTCTATACCACTTATCGTGTACAGGTTCATGGGAGGCCTGGAGCCTATCCCAGGGAACTCGGAGCACTAGGCGGGGTACATCCTGGACTGGGTGCAAATCCATTGCAGGGCACAAGCACACTCTATGGACAATCTGGAAATGTCAATTAGCTTAATCAGTACTTAATCTCTGGAAACTGGAGTACCTAGAGGAAAGTAATCAAGCAAGGGGTAAACATGCAAACTCTACACACACAGAACCAAGGTGGGAATTGAACCCTTGACCCTTAACCCTAGAGGTGCAAACTGTTTAAAAGAAAACTTAAAGATAAAAATAGAAGTAAAAATATAGCTGCATGTCAAATAAGCCATATGAAGAAAGGCGATTTGACAAAGCATGTCTTTGGACTGTTGGAGGAAACCACAAACTCTACAGTACACACGCAGAGGCGGGAATCGAACCGGCACCCGTGGAAGACTAGTTCCCCTGGATCAATTGATTAGCATTGGATTTGTACAGCTATCACGTTTTTTTTGGAATGTTACATTCGAAACCCTGGAAAACCCCACGTAGTTCTCTAAACTCTGGATCGAGTACAATATCCTCGGGCTGTGACGCGGCACCGTTAACACCGTTGACACCCCCACAGTTTACTCAAGTACACTTCCTTTTAATTTTACTGTGTCGTGTTGTAATGTCGGTCGGAGGGCTCAGGTTTATCGTCCACACGATGCAGTTAGAGAATGCTGCATAAATGAGCAGAGGACGGAATAACAGGCCCACGTTCCTGAATGAGATGAATACATAAAGACTGCATGTAAGCGTCCTAGAACGCACAACCTACCTCCACCGATTATGAGCGCGTCGTAGTGGGGTTTGAGCGCGGTGCTGTGGCTGGACCTCCACCCGGCCCTCAGTGCTGCAGGAAAGTGACAAACTCGCAGAGCTGCAGCCATGACTACAGTCCGAGAGTTCTCCCTCCTACACTTCAACTGCACACTCGCTATACTTACCCCAGTGTACTCTACTTACCCCAGTGTACTAGCTTACTCCAGTTACTCCACCTCCCAGACCCACCCAGCCACCCGCACCCCCAGCGAGAGAACTCGCTAAACCGCATTAAACTACAAACTCGAGTTGAAAAATATCGGTCGTATCCTCGTTTATTTATTTATAGATACAGCAGCTGAACCGGGACCACTTCCAAAAGACGTTTTAAAGAGGAAGTTGTTTTTTCTTTTTCTTTTAATGGAACCCATCATGCACAAATAGTATAAGATTATAGAGCAGTTAATAGTCTGCTTCACCTGTCGCGCATTAATTCAGTTACATTTTAAACTGGATACAGAACCTGCAGCACGTCATTGGCTGAGGCACTTCACCACTGGCTGAACCTTTGACTCGTAGCCACCCTAAATACCTACACCTGTCAGAGCAAAGAAATCAACTACATGACAAGTTGTTACTATAATAAAATGTATCTCTCATTAATTATTATAAATTAAGTGTTAAGTTTTACTCGATAATGTAAAGGCTATAAATAACGTCACTTGTTCCTAAATAATTTTAAAAGAAGTTGCAGAGAGTTGTTTATATTGAATAAAACATGACAGATTAGAATAGAATATGTACATACATTTTTATAAACAAAAAAAGGATTTAAAAGCTGTGTAAAAACTTACGTCTGTTGTACGTACTTTCAACCAATATTTTATGTCGACTCGTCGTTCTACAATGCGTCCACTAGGTGGCAGTGTAGTTAAAAATAATGTGGAATAGACCTGAAGAGGCGTGTCATTACAAATCTGTACAGCAGATGGCGGGAAAACACTACAGGGGGACGTGTAATAACACTACCGTTAGGAATTGGGATTTTAAAAACTTTTTTATCATTATTAATATGCATAAAAACGGAGACGTAATACGATACGAAGTATTAAGCATAACTCTGCATGTTCTGAACTTCCTAAGTCTTCTTTATAATTTAAATAATAAATATTGCAGCACAAAATGCACCTAAAATTGGTTATTTTTGTTACTCTTATGAGTACCTATTTTTTTTTACATAGTTTACATATTTTTCATATGTTTAATGGTCCATACATCCATATGGTTCTCTTTACTATTTATGGGGAGAAATTGATATAGTAATTTTTATTATTATTATTATTATTATTATTATTATTATTGTTGTTGTTGTTGTTGTTGTTGTTGTTGTTGTTGATGATGATGATAATGATGAGGTAAGTGATCCTTATCAAATCCTAATGATGTGATGTTTGAGATATAACAAGTAAAGAAAAAAACATGGCTCAAACTTCATTTTGAATTATTTCAAAAATAAATCACATAAAACTTCTTGTTGCATTAGAAGGAAGTGAAATCATGTTGTAATGACTTTCAATATATTCCATGCGAAGAGTGCTTGTGAGAGGATCCACTCTGCCATCGGAAATCATCTTGAATGAAGAGCCAGCCGTAAGAGTCCATAAGTGCTTTTACATCTGTGTTTAATGGGATAAGAGATAATATATCAAAGCCATATTGGTGTGACTGTATACAGCTTTTTAGAAACCTTAAAAACAGGATACTAGTGGTTTGCAATATTTCGCTCAAGTTACAGAAAATAATCATGCACTGGAAGTGGTGGTTGGAGAGGAGTAAATCAATTAAATTTGGCTTTAATCTACATCATGTAAATTGCTCTGAAACAGAATACAATATCCTTTAACTTCCACTTGTTTTGCTTATGCTGTGAAAAACAACTCCAATTTTTTTTTATTGATTCTAATGCTCCCAGAGAGAGGATTGAAGCAAAGCTCAATTAACCATATAGAGTTTCGCAACACCTCTATCAGTGTACATAATAAGGGAATTAGGGACATGGAAGAAAGATCACCCTCTGTACCTCCTAGCTTATCTTCCCTTAAAGGAATGCATCTGGCCAACACATAATCAACATTAATTAGATCAGGTCTGAGAAATTTTCTTCTTGTAAGCAAAAATTAACACTTCATTCCCTTGGTCGGCAGAAATTCAACACTCCAGCTTTAACAGCAAGAGTAAATCAAAAATTACATCAATTGAAAATGACCCCACTTCAAACCTGATTAGTGTAGCTCATTATTGAGCAACTCAGATCATTTCTCTCTCTAAAACATCAGAGAAGAAGCACTAATTATGGATTTTTAAGACACAGAGGAGTTTGCAGTTTATGTCGGGGTTCAAACAGTTTAAACCAATGTCGGTACACAATCTTACTATAAGATTTACATACAGCAAAAAGAAGGCAATAGTATGTTGTCACTATAGCACATATTATATAGCCTATATACATATGGTACAACAAATATTCTTTTAATAATAATAATAATAATAGTAATAATAATATTATAATAATAATTATTATTATTATTAATAATACATTTTACTATAACATGTAATATACAGTGCCATGAAAACATCTTTGACCCTTTTTTTTGGCATATTAATATTGCATATATTGCATTAATCTGGTCATTTTTTATTCATACACGTTCACATTTCATACAAACTTCCAATCTTTCTTTTGATTGTGTAAAGCTGCTTTGTGACAAGCTAAATAAAATTGAATGGAATTGAATTAATATTGCATAGTTAAATATTACTCAGGCCTGATTACTGAACCATGGGTTATTGAGAGAAGAAATCACTTAAATAAAATTGACAAAGTGAAGCATAAAAAAGGGTGTAAAAAAGCAACATAATCTAAAGAAATTTATGCACAGATGCAGAACATAGTAATTGGGTTGTGTCAGTCTTGAAAGGGTTATCAAGGCATTACTATGGCTTTGGGGCTCCTGTGAATGACATTTAGGGAGAGTTCCAAGGCAAAAGCCACTGATGACCAAAAAGAACAGAAAGGCTCATCTCACATTTTGGAAAAAAAAAACCCTCTTGATTATCTCCTGAAGTAGAATGTCTGGCAATCAGTTTGTGACCTTAAGCTTGAGCGCACTTGGGTTATGCAGCAGGCAATGATGCAAAACACACCAGCAGGTCCACCTCTAAATGGATTCAAAAAGTGGCCTATCAAAGTTCAGACTTAAATCCAATTGAGATTTTTAAACAGGCCGTTCATGCTTGAAGATACTCCAATGTGGCTGAATTAAAACGATTCTGCAAAGAAGAGTGGGCCAAAATTCCTGCACAGCGATGTTAAAGCTTCAGTGCCAGTTGTTTGCAGTTATTGACAAGTATGGACCAACCGGTTATTAGGTTCAGAGGGCATTTACTTTTAACATAGGGCCAGGCAGGTTTAAACAGATTTTTGCCTTTAATAAATCATACAATTGAGTAAAACCTATTTTTGTATTTACTTGGATAATCCTTGTATAATAAAAATTTTGATGATCCCAATCATTTAAGTGTGACAAATATGCAAAAAAAAAAAAAAAAAAACTTTTTTACGGCACTCTATAATTATTAATTTCTACAAAAAGAACAAATTCCACTTGAGCAAGTCCAAACTGAATTTCAATTGCTTCATAAAAGGCTGATTAACATAATAAAACCCTAGAAACAAAATATGGAACTCCAAAGTGTAATTAATAAGAAATAAATAAATAGTACATGATGAAATAAATAACTCTATGAATACATAAAACATACATGTAATATGAGACCGATATTGTTAAATAATTAAACATATTTTTTTAAAAGTTATTATTATTTTGAAATATATTGCACTCTGCAAATTATTTTTCCCAATAACAGAGATTATTGCAGAGGCATTTTATTTAATTCATGCTGTTTTTATTTTAAAATGTAATTTTTTCAAAGTCAGTTTTTGAGTTTTATTTCAAAATCCTGTTTTCCCGATGGCCTATTTATTTCATAATGCGACTTTTCAGCAGAATGAGTCGTTTTGTCAATTAGCGCCAGTGGGTTGGACCTGCCGCCTATTGGCTGATCCTTATCCTAGTTTCCCTGGATACCTGCTTCGTTAATCGTATGGGCGCCGCCGATAAAGTGCGTGTGTTTTACTGTATGTACAGTATGTATGTACAGTATGTTGCCCTTTATGAGTTGCTGCGCGTGCCCGCTGAGGAGGTGTGTGCGTGAGGAGGTGTGTATGCGCGTGAGGAGGAGAGAACGGAGTAGGTATGGGGTTAATTATGTGCCAAAATTTAACAAACAAACACAATCTGCTTTGCAAGAAAAAAATCGACTTTCTCACAAATGCGCACATGGTATTTTCTCACAAATGTGCCAACCTATTGTCTCACAAATGCAATGGAGCAACGTCCTCTTCCAAAACAGCAGATGGCGCTATCGGACAATTTACTCTATTCTCCCGAGACCTCAAACAACGTGTTTATATGGTTTACCCTTATGTCCCAGAGGAATATGAGTGGGGAACAGTTTTGAGGTGTCTATTATATATCCAGACAGCCAGACATATTAACAATCCACTATCTTTCGGATAGAGCTCTGTAGGGGAATACAGTTATATCAAACCACAGTTGCATTTTAATGAACTATTGAAGGCTAAAAGAACTGCCATTGTTTTTTTATATCCATAACTGATGTATGCAACATAATGGATCAAAATCTTTTATAATTAAGCTTACACTAATTGGTGTATACTTGCTTGCTGATACACTGAGTGGCGTATCTTACACTGACTGCATCAAGATGATCCTCCCTTACCTGCTAAATATTGTCTTTATAAAAAATATTGTCTTTATAGTTTTATATGTTGTTTGTCTTAATGTTCTTTCCTTTGTTTTACAAATACTGTATGACCCAATATACAGAACTGTTTTTGTTTAGTGATTTATTTTCTACATTCTACAACAATACTGGAGATTTCAAAACTATTAAATAACACATATGTAATTAGGTAATTACATAACAACAACAAAAACAACAGTTAGTTGTTATTTTAAGACACAGAGGTCAGCCTTTCTGTAGTAGTTCTTGCAAGAACTGTATTGTCAAGTGCGTTTGCAAAATCCGTCAAGCACCATAATGAAACTGGCTCTCATGAAGGCCATCCCAGGAGGGCGAGACCAAAACCTACCTCTGCCGCATCCGAGAAGTTCATTTAGAGTTATCAGCCTAAAAAACGACCAATTAACAGCACCTCAGATTAGAGACGTTATGAAGTCTTTACAGAGCATAAGTAGCAGACACATTTCGCCATTAACTGTTCAAAAGAGATGAATGCATTTTTTGGACGCCTTAAGCATTCCTTTACAATGTAGAAATTAATAAAAATCAGGAACGATCATGGAGTTAGAAAGTGGCCCCAAACTTTTGAACGGTAGTGTATGTTCAGTGATACTTTAAATAATATACTTCTTCTTCTTTGTCTTTCGGCTGTTCCCTTTCAGGGGTCGCCACAGCGAATCATTTGCCTCCATCTAACCCTATCCTCTGCATCCTCTTCTCGCACACCAACTAACTTCATGTCCTCACTCACTGCATCCTTAAATCTCCTCTTTGGTCTTCCTCCAGACCTCCTGCCTGGCAGTTCCAACCTCAACATCCTTCTACCGATATATTCACAATCTCTCCTCTGAACATGTCCAAACCACCTTAATCTGGCCTCTCTGACTTTATCTCCAAAACATCTAACGTGGGTTGTCCCTCTGATAAACTCATTCTTGATCCTATCCAACCTTGTCACTCCCAAGGAGAACCTCAACATCTTCAGCTCTGCTACCTCCAACTCTGCCTCCTGTCTTTTCTTCAGCGCCACTGTCTCTAAGCCGTAGAGCATTGCTGGTCTCACCACTGTCCTATACACCTTTCCTTTCATTCTCGCTGATACTCTTTTATCGCACAACACACCTGACACTTTTCTCCACCCATTCCAACCTGCCTGTACCCGCCTCTTCACCTCCTTTGAACACTCTCCGTTGCTCTGGACCGTTGACCCTAAGTACTTAAAATCCTGCACCTTCTTTACCTCTGCTCCCTGTAGCCACACCGATCCTCCTGGGTCCCTCTCATTTACACACATGTATTCTGTCTTGCTGCGGCTAACCTTCATTCCTCTGCTTTCCAGAGCATACCTCCACCTCTCCAAATTTTCCTCCACCTGTTCCCTGCTCTCGCTACAGAGCACAATGTCATCTGCAAACATCATAGTCCATGGGGACTCCTGTCTTACCTCATCTGTCATCCTGTCCATCACCAGAGCAAACAAAAAGGGGCTTAGAGCCGATCCTTGATGCAGACCCACCTCCACCTTGAACTCTTCTGTCACACCTACAGCACATCTTACCACTGTCCTACAGCTCTCATACATGTCCTGCACTACTCTAACATACTTCTCTGCCACTCCAGACCTTCTCATACAATACCACAGCTCCTCTCTTGGCACCCTGTCATATGCTTTCTCTAAATCTAAAAAGACACAATGCAACTCCCTGTTATCTTCTCTGTACTTCTCCGCCAGCATCCTCAAAGCAAATACTGCATCTGATGTACTCTTTCTAGGCATAAAACCATATTGCTGCTCACAAATGCTCACCTCTGCCCTTAACCTAGCTTCCACTACTCTTTCCCACAGCTTCATTGTCTGGCTCATTAGCTTTATACCTCTATAATTGGCACAGCTTTGCACATCTCCCTTGTTCTTAAAAATTGGCACCAATACACTTCTCCTCCATTCCTCTGGAATCCTCTCACTCTCCAAGATCTTGTTAAACAAACTTGTCAGAAATTCTACTGCCACCTCTCCTAAGCACTTCCATACCTCCACAGGTATGTCATCAGGACCAACAGCCTTTCCACTCTTCATCCTCTTCAACGCCCTTCTCACCTCACTTCTACTAATACTTGCTACTTCCTGTTCCACAACAGTCACCTCTTCTACTCTTTGTTCTCTTTCGTTTTCCTCATTCATCAACTCCTTAAAGTACTCCTTCCATCTTCCCATCACCCTCCTGGCATCTGTCAGTACATTTCCTTCTCTATCTTTAATCACTCGAACCTGCTGCACATCCTTCCCATCTCTATCTCTCTGCCTTGCCAACCTGTACAGATCCACCTCTCCCTCCTTACTGTCTAGCCTAGCATACAAGTCCTCATATGCTCTTTGTTTGGCCTTTGCCACCTCTACCTTCACCTTACTCTGCATCTCCCTGTACTCCTGTCTACTCTCTTCAGTCCTCTCAGTGTCCCACTTCTTCTTAGCTAGCCTCTTTCCCTGTATACACTCCCGGACTTCCTCATTCCACCACCAAGTCTCCTTGTCCACTTTCCCCTTACCTGATGATACACCAAGTACCCTCCTACCTGTCTCCCTAATCACATTGGCTGTAGTTGTCCAGTCAACTGAAAACCCCTCCTGACCACCCATAGCCTGTCTCAACTCCTCCCTAAAGACTTCACAACCTTCTTCCTTTCTCAGCTTCCACCACTTTGTCCTCTGCTCTGCCTTTGTCCTCTTCGCCTTCCTCACCACCAGGGTTATTTTACACACCACCATTCTGTGTTGTCTGGCTACACTCTCCCCTACCAACACTTTGCAGTCACTGATCTCTTTCAGATTACAACGTCGACACAAGATGTAGTCGACCTGAGTGCATCTGCCTCCACTCTTATATGTCACCCTATGTTCCTGCCTCTTCTGGAAGAAAGTATTTACTACTGCCATTTCCATCCTCTTTGCAAAGTCCACCACCATCTGTCCTTCTACATTCCTGTCCTGAAGACCAAACCTGCCCATCACATTTTCATCACCTCTGTTCCCTTCCCCAACATGTCCATTGAAGTCTGCACCAATCACCACTCTTTCACCTCTGGGGATGCTCTGCATCACTTCATCTAACTCACTCCAGAATTTCTCCTTCTCTTTTAACTCACATCCTACCTGTGGGGCATAACCACTAACAACATTGAACATTATCCCTTCAATTTCCAGCTTCAGACTCATCACTCTATCTGATACTCTCTTCATCTCTAGAACATTCCTTACAAACTCCTCTTTCAGAATCACTCCTACTCCATTTCTTTTCCTATCCACCCCATGGTAAAACAATTTGAACCCTGATCCTAAGCTTCTAGCCTTACTACCTTTCCACCTGGTCTCCTGGACACACAGTATATCCACCTTCCTTCTCTGCATCATATCAACTAACTCTCTTCCCTTCCCTGTCATGGTCCCAACATTCAAAGTCCCTACTATCACTCCTAAACTCTTGCCTTTCCTCTTCTCTCTCTGCTTTCGAACACGCCTTCCTCCTCTCCTTCTTCGACCAACAGT
The DNA here is from genome assembly GCF_024256425.1 of Clarias gariepinus. Lineage (NCBI taxonomy): Eukaryota > Metazoa > Chordata > Actinopteri > Siluriformes > Clariidae > Clarias > Clarias gariepinus. The sequence continues at coordinate 18,556,567 of NC_071107.1, forward strand.
AGCCCAATTTCCACCAGCACCCTGTAGGTCAACAACACCAGTGGCGGTCGTTGTTAACCCGGGCCACGACCGATCCGGTATGGGAATTATATTCCTGATTCGCATCATTGATTTGGCAAAAGTTTTACGTCGGATGCCCTTCCTGACACAACCCTCTGCATTTATCCAGACTTGGGACTGGCACAAGAAGACACTGGATTGCGCCCCCCCATGGTTGCATTACTTTAAATAATATTTCTGTATTGAGTTATATTTTTATACTATTAAGTTGTGTGCTAAGTCAAAAGTCACGGAAGATGGCGGACTGATATGAACTTCATTCAGTTCTGCTCATTTTAGCAGATCCGATAGAGAGGGATAAATTACCTGTAGACACTGTACTGCCACCTACTGCATAGAACACGTATTGCACCATTAGACCTAACTCGATCAAGTTTGCCTGTCTGCAGCCTGCAGATTGTGTCGCCCCGCCCACATGCCTTCTCATTGGTTGTAGGCAAATTAATTATATTGAGACATGGAACTCCCACAACTCATATCATTGGTTGCAAAGTAATGACCTTAACACCTTTATTTCTGGTGTTCTTTACTGCATGGTAAGTGGGTGCACCTGCTACATTTTATGTGTAAATTGTTAATATTGTAGCGTTTTTCACCGCTAAGCAGGCACTTGGAGAGACGAGTGAGCTTCTTTGCTGCCCAATGCAAATGGCTGGGAGTAATTTATTTCTTTGCTGCACGTAAACACAGAACCACCACATTCTTCATAAAACACACATCGAACACACACACACACCCCTGGCCGAAGCCACTAACCCAAACACCTTTTCCCAACAGGGTGAACACAAAACAATCTCTCCCGCAAAGCATGATGGTAGCTAATCAAAACCCCGCCCACGCCACACTGCCCCCACCCGAGCTGTGACCGTCCCCGGTCAACATGTCGAACTCAGTCTAGGAGGCGTGCCGGTGGTCGGTGCTGGCGTTGTAAACGCCGGAGTCTTTTTGTGGAGGAAGGAGGGGTGCAGCCATCCTCCTGAGGCGGACCAGCCTCCACAGAGTTCGAGGTTTCGCTGGCGTTGGGCTGATAGGGAGCGAGACGGTCCCGGTGGAGCATGACCACTCGCGACCGCCCCGTCAACCGCACCCGGTAGACTACATCGGAGAGCTGGGCCAGTACCGTGCAGGGCCCCACCCAGTGAGACATAAGCTTAGGCGAAAGCCCCCTTTTCCTTCCGGGGAAATACACCCAAACCTGCTCCCCAGTAGCAAAGTGTCGTCCCCGGCTGTGGGTGTCATACACGCTCTACGAGGCCGTCACTTTGCGGATGGAGGGGCGTGGTGCGGGTCTTTTTCACCACGAGGTGCTCGCACACCACCGCAAACACCTCTGCCTCGAAGTTACGCCCCTGATCGCTGTGCAACTGCTTCAGGGCGCCAAAACGGCTGAACACCTCATCCACCAGCACTCGAGCCGTGGTGGAAGCGCTCTGGTCAGGAACAGCAAACACCTCCGGCCACTTGGTGAAGTAGTCCATGGCCACCAGCACATACCGGTTCCCGCGATCGGAAATGGGAAACGGCCCGAGAATGTCCACGCCCATACGCTCCATAGGTGCTCCCACCCGAAAGTTTTGCAGGGGTGCTCGCGAGCGCTGGGTAGGGCCCTTCTTTGCCGTGCAGACGTCGCATCTGTGCACAAAGAGTTTGTTATAAGTGTGACAGCCCAGCCAGTAGAAACGAGCGCGCAGCCGCCGCAAAGTTTTCGTTACCCCGAAGTGTCCCGCGCCCGCGTGCCCATGAACCATCCCTAACACATGTGCCCGCAGAGTCCGCGGCACCAGCAGCTGAAAATACTCGCCAGCGCTGCACAACCGTTCCCAGTGGCGGTAGAGTAGGCCCCCCCCCGCAACGCTAGTCTGTCAAACTGCGAGTGGAGAGCTTTTACCTCTAGGCCCAGGTAAGCGACCGCGGTATACTCCGGTCTCCGGCCCGCTTTAACCCAACCTAGTACCTGCTGCAGCGCCGGATCCTTCTCCTGCTCGGCAATTAGCTGATCACAGTCCAGCTGTGGCACAGGCGCAACGACTACAGGCGATTGTTTAGGCAACGCAGTAACTCGGCTGCACGCCGGCTCGGACGGTTGGTTACCGACGGGGGCTCCGGAGGACTGCGCGGAAGGCTGTTCTGACTCACGGGGTTCGGAGAGTGCTCGACGTCGCAATCACCCGCGCGCGCTTCCACCCTCTTGCAGTACCGACAACGCTCGTTGCTGCATGGCCAGCTGGATAAAGCATCGGTGTTAGCATGCAGTTTCCCTGCTCGGTGCTGAACAATAAAATCGTAATCTTGCAACCGCTCGAGCCAGCGCGTTAACTGCCCCTCAGGCTCTTTAAAACTAAGCAGCCACACTAGCGAAGCGTGATTGGTCCGCAGCAAGGAAGACTGCCCATATAAATACGGCCTAAAATTTTTAAGGGCCGCGATGACCGCTAGCAGCTCGCGCCGCGTGACGCAGTAGTTCCTCTCCGGTCCAGACAACGCGCGGCTGAAGTAGGCGATAGCACGCTCTTTGCCCTCGGAAACCTGAGACAGGACGGCCCCCAGAGGCTGGGTCGAGGCCTAGCGCGACGGGTAGCCCTGTCCCCGGCTAGGTTCACCTACCAAGCGGCCCTGAGCCACGGGAGATCAACAACTGTGGAATCCTACCTTCGTCGCTTGTCTGTTGTTTATTAGCAATTTCCCTCTGGGATTAATAAAGTTCTTTGAATCTTGAATCTTTGTCTTGATGGTAAGTTTATAGAGCTTTTTTACTAGATTTTAATCCAGTATAGAACAAATGCATTTGTAATGTTTACAATTCCAGTAATTCCTAAGCTTTGCAACCACAGGGGACTTTGATTTTACAAAGGTGAGTTTTGGTTTTTTTTTTTTCTCAGACAGACATGCCTGGTATTAAAAAGATGGTGGTGTTGGCTTCTTTTGGAGAATTTCACCTTGAGGTTTATTGTCTTTCCTTTATTTCTCTACATTTTAGAAACTAGCACTAAACATTTTGCTGAGGTGTCACTTTTACATACTAGGCCTGTGCAATATATAAAAAATGATTATTGTAAATGTAAATATTGTGATATGCACGATCGCTTCAGTTTTTAATCTATTTAGGGTCATGAACAAAAGCACAAAGATTAACTTTTGTACGTTTAATAAAAATCAGTAAATTTTTTACTTTAAAGGCGTAGCACTTATTATTTTGAAAAATTACATAATATAAACATACCTCTCTTTTACTACATTTCATTACTTGCATTAGTCTAAAGAAGAAAGACGTACAACAAAGAGACTCAAGAGGCAAACTGAAAATAATGTAGGCCTAATTTAATTACACTTAATATGACTTTTTTTGTCCTATTCTCTTAACATGTGTAGAATTACATGTCTTCTCTGCTATCCTTTTTAGGCACAAAAGGCAATCATGACTCCTGAGTTGCAACTTTTGGATGTACAGCAAGTCTCTTAAGTGCTGGAATACTGTCCCGTTTCATTTAAGCAAATGAAGGGTTAAACCTTTTCCATATACTTTCCAGTTACCCATGGAGATCTTGGAAATTATACTCTTGAAAGTAGTGCTAAAGGATGGAGATGCTGCCTACATGAATCTTTCGCTTACTTGCAGTTGCTTTAGTGCAGTTGTGCAGGACCGAGTTCAGACAGAAGGCACACTATGGCTTGACAGTAAGCATCTGTCCGTTTTTTTTTTTTATGTAATTTTGCTTATTGTATTTTTAAAGCTTATCATGGTTAACAATCCTTGATGAGTTCTGCTTTGTGTGTGTGTGTGTTGGCTACAGGTGTTGTGGACTGGGAAAATTGGAGTGAAACATCAAGGGCTGAGTTATGAGTGCCTTTTGAAATGAAAGAATGTAAAATGTGTAAAACTGTGTTATTCAAGACCTGCTTCGGTTATTACAGAAATGGGAAACATGGTTGCCTTAAAGGATTTTATGATGTCACAGAAGAGCCAGACTGCTGTTTCACGTGCCATTTTTAAATTGGGAGGGAGAATTAATGCTTGACCACAGAGAGATGTAGAAATACCTGCTTTCTCCTCAATCAGAAATAACTGTGAACAGTTTCATTTTATATAAATAACAGTGAAATTCATTTATGTGTCATCATAATTTATTCATGTGTCATAAATGTCTGTATTTATAAACAATTCTGATGTTTAACAACCTTTTTCTATTTATTAATTTAATAACATAAGGATAGTGGATACTTTTGCTTAAAATATTCCACATTTATGTATTTTATTAACAATATTTAAAAAAAAACTGCAAATAAACTCTATTGGTTGATATTTGATTTATAGTCACGGATTGCCAGAAATGGGAGAACTAAACAGCGAAAAGTCTCGCTTGTAAATGTATGTAACCTTGAACCACAAACCTGTCATAAGCGTACATTTTTTTAAAAATTAAGTGAGATTTGTACGCATCTGAAATCTAAATAAATTAGCAAAGGATTTAGCATTTGTATAAAATGTATAATTCATAAGTATTGTTTCCAACAGCATTTCCTGTTATCGTGGCAGCGATTTCAATCCATTTCACTAGCCAATGAGAGGAGTTATGGGAGGAACGTTGCGGCGATGTCATTAATTTACGTAAAACCAATGAGAATTTATGTGGCAGGCTGCAGACAGGGGCTTCTCCAAAAAGTATTTGGCCAAATCTGCAATGAAATTGTATCCAAATACATATACTTCAATATGTAGTTGGTCCTACTTTTGTAGATATAAGAGATTCCACACTTCTTGAAAGTCTGTTCGCAAGGTTTTTCAGTGTTCTGTGGAAATTTATGCCCATTTATTCTGTAGAGCATTTATGTGGTCAGGCAATGTTGTTGGACAAGAAGACGTGGCTCAAAATCTTGTTCCAGTCCATCCCAATGGTGCTCAGGGTTGAGGTCAGGGCTCTGTCCGAGCCAGTTAAGTTCTTCCACACCGACTTCATCAAACCATGTCTTTATAGTCCTTGCTTTGTCCCTCACTGGGGATAAGGGGCCTGATTAAAACTGCTGAATTCAATAAATAACAGGTTTGGGCAAATACTTTTGTTTATATCGTGTGGCTACAAACTTCATAAAACCTGTTCAGTGTACTGTATAAGCAGCACTGGCTATGAGTGTGAGTATTATGTTACTAAACTATAGGACATTTTTCACCCAGTGGTTAACCTGTGGCTATATTTTGGTCCTATGTCTTTATGTTTACATACAGCATTTACCTTGCATAATTTATTCACAAATAAGATATCTTGCACACCTTTTTTATTTAATTACTTGCTTATTAGACACATTTCCATAATATACACCCACTTACAATGTCAGTGTGCAGCTTGCATCACAGTATAGATTTACTGTTCTCTGAAAATAATCCAATGCAGCCATTATTGTCAAAATAGCTGGCAAAAAAGTAAGTACACCATAAGTGGTAACAGCTGTACCATGGAACAGCTTAAACCTTCTTAAACCATGGAAAGTCACATGTCCTATTTATTATGTCCATGTATGTCTCAAGACCTGAACCCTATTCAGCACCTGTGGGGCATCCTCAAGCGTAAGGTGGCGAAGCGCCATGTGTCTAAAATCCCAGCAGCTCCATGATATCATTATAGAGGTGTGGAAGAGGATCTCAGCAACAACATGTGCAGCTCTGGTGAATTCATTGCCCAGGAGGATTAAGGCTGTGCCAGAGCAATGGTGCTTACACAAAATATTGACACTTTGGACATGCTCACTTAGGGTGTACTCATATTCGTTGCTATTTATTTACACAATAAAGTCTGCATGTTGAGTTATTATTAGAAAACAGTAAATCTGTACTGCTATATACTGTAAGCTGCACATTGACTACACTACAGTATACCCATTAGTATTGGCACTTGAGAACATATAATAAAGTGGTTGCTGAAATGTGAGTGGTCTTGATTGAGAGGATTGATTATTAAACTTTTCAGTCTGTTCTTAAACTTTTCACCAATTATATAACCAAAGGCATGATTATATGATTGGCACAGAATCATAGAGTTTCATCCCTACTCTGACCTCAAACATTGAAAGCTTTATTATTTTGGTACAACATATATAGATTTAATAACTCATATCCAGCCTATGATTTCAATATTGTTGTAGAATCCATTCACTGAAGTGCAACTGGAGGCAATGTAATGACATCATTGTGTCATCATTGTCACACTTGTAACAGGTACAAAAACCCCTTAACAATGAGCATAGGGTTAAGGGCTCATGAGAGAATGCAGACAAAAAAAGCACATTTAATAATTCCTTAATAATCAGGCTCCATAATCACGTCACACTAAGATCTATAGTGATACCTAAATTGTGTCACAAGAGGAGGCTACTGCAGATAATGAAAAGATACTGCATACCCATAAATAGATGCTTAAAAAATAAAATGCACTGCAGTCTATTCCGTTGACATACAGCATTAAGTCTTTAGCTACTATAGATGAAACCTCTAGGATTTGTAGACACTGAAGGTATAAATAGAAATTTAATGAATAAAAAAAGCTTGTTCTTCTTGTATATTTATTATTATTAGTTATGAATACAATAATTTACACAATACAAATACTTAAAGAAAGTATAATAGTTTATATAATTATATTATATAACTAAAATTCACAGAACTCAAGTATTTTCCACCCATTAAAGGAATTTTATGAGTGATGCAGGCTGTTTTTTTTTACTTAGAAACAAATGTCAAAATATTTGTTGTACCTTATTAGTGAAGATAACACTAACTCACAAATAGATAGGAAAACACATAGTTAGCATTATGCTAACATTATAGCATTGTTTAATAAAAAATTATATAATAAAGAAATAAAGGTACATATTGTGGCTAGTCACAATATTTATATCAGGGTGGCTGGACATGGCCAGTATTGCCCTCACCTCAGCAAGTATCATTTCACTAAACTTTTTTTCACTAAAATTATGACGATCCATTACATTTTCTTTATCCAAAGTAAGCTGTTGTCTAATCATAGTACCAATATACTCTTTTTTAAGTTACTAACTTCATCTCCTTATCCAGGAATTTTTATTCTAGTTTTACTACATTCCTTATCATTATTTTTGCTGAAAGCACAGTGTATTATTTTGTATCTCATTAAAATACAGTAAAGGTGTCTCGGATCCTCCATGTGTGTTTTTTTCCAAAAAGACTGAAATTTGAGTGGAGTTAAAGGGGCATAGATGAACTGCCTTTAGAATGACTAACAGCAGGCCAGTGTAAATAGTGTATATTTATGGGGGGGGGGGGGGGTATTAAATTTTGAATAATTGCTCTAAAAGTTGTCTTCTTATACAAAGCTTCATGCTAATGGTCTTGTAGCCGATTCCAGCCTTGTGCAGGTCTACAATCTCATCCCTGATGTCCTTTGACAGCTCTTTGGTTTTGCCCATGGTGGTGAGAATGAATGATGGACAAGGTGGCTTTTATACACATCAATTGTTGAGAGCACCTTCTTAAATTAATCTGTGTACCACATTAGCACATCACCCGTCTGTGGGAGCCAGAATTATCTTCACTGAAATGCCTCTTAATTTATAACATTTATATCATAGTGTGTTTTTTTCGGGATTTTGATAGACCCTTCATTTCTTTGTAAGTTGGCAAACTTACAAAATATGCAGGGGAGTAAATAATAATTTCTTCCACTGTATATTTTAACAATAGTTTATTGTCATAAATAGGACCAAAGTATGCCAATAAATTATTCTGCATACTATATCACCTCCACCAACCTGGATTATTATCAAAAATCATGTTGGGTTCATGGATTCATGCTGGTGGCTACAAACTGTGTGTGTTATCTGTTAATAAAGTGGTCAGTGAGTGCACATGTCTAGGAACATTATCTATCAAAGATTATTTAAAAGGCATTATACAGTGGTGTGAAAAACTATTTGCCCCCTTCCTGATTTCTTATTCTTTTGCATGTTTGTCACACAAAATGTTTCTGATCATCAAACACATTTAACTATTAGTCAAATATAACACAAGTAATCACAAAATGCAGTTTTTAAATTATGGTTTTTATTATTTAGGGAGAAAAAAAAACCAAACCTACATGGCCCTGTGTGAAAAAGTAATTGCCCCCTGAACCTAATAACTGGTTGGGCCACCCTTAGCAGCAATAACTGCAATCAAGCATTTGCGATAACTTGCAATGAGTCTTTTACAGCACTCTGAAGGAATTTGGCCCCCTCATCTTTGCAGAATTGTTGTAATTCAGCTTTATTTGAGGGTTTCCTAGCATGAACCGCCTTTTTAAGGTCATGCCACAACATCTCAATAGGATTCAGGTCAGGACTTTGACTAGGCCACTCCAAAGTCTTCATTTTGTTTTTCTTCAGCCATTCAGAGGTGGATTTGCTGGTGTGTTTTGGGTCATTGTCCTGCTGCAGCACCCAAGATCGCTTCAGCTTAAGTTGACGAACAGATGGCCGGACTTTCTCCTTCAGGATTTTTTGGTAGACAGTAGAATTCATGGTTCCATCTATCACAGCAAGCCATCCAGGTCCTGAAGCAGCAAAACAACCCCAGACCATCACACTACCACCACCATATTTTACTGTTGGTATGATGTTCTTTTTCTGAAACGCTGTGTTACTTTTACGCCAGATGTAACAGGACACACACCTTCCAAAAATTTTCCCAAAACTATTTTCCCAAAAGTCTTGGCAATCATTGAGATGTTCTTTAGCAAAATTCAGACGAGCCTCAGTGTTCTTTTTGCTTAAAAGTGGTTTGCGCCTTGGAAATCTGCCATGCAGGCCGTTTTTTGCCCAGTCTCTTTCTTATGGTGGAGTCGTGAACACAGACCTTAATTAAGGCAAGTGAGGCCTGCAGTTCTTTAGATATTGTCCTGGGGTCTTTTGTGGCCTCTTGGATGAGTTGTCTCTGCGCTCTTGGGGTAGTTTTGGTCGGCCGGCCACTTCTGGGAAGGTTCACCACTGTTCCATGTTTTTGCCATTTTTGGATAATGGCTCTCACTGTGGTTCGCTGGAGTCCCAAAGCTTTAGAAATGGCTTTATAACCTTTACCAGACTGATAGATCTCAATTACGTTTGTTCTCATTTGTTCCTGAATTTCTTTGGATCTTGGCATGATGTCTAGCTTTTGGTCTACTTCTCTGTGTCAGGTAGCTCCTATTTAAGTGATTTCTTGATTGAAACAGGTGTGGCAGTAATCAGGCCTGGGGGTGACTACAGAAATTGAATTCAGGTGTGATAAACCACAGTTAAGTTATTTTTTAACAAGGGGGGCAATCACTTTTTTACACAGGGCCATGTAGATTTGGAGTTTTTTTTTCTCCCTTAGTAACGTAAACCTTCATTTAAAAACTGCATTTTGTGTTCAATTATGTTATCTTTGACTAATAGTTAATGGTTTTTGATGAGCAGAAACATTTAAGTGTGACAAACATGCAAAAGAATAAGAAATCAGGAAGGGGGCAAATAGTTTTTCACACCACTGTGGATATAGCTTTTCACTCACACAGTCACTCATCTTCTATAACCCTTTATCCTGTATTCCGTGTCGCGGGGACCTATTCCAGGAGGCTTAGGGCACGAGACAGGGTGAACCCTGGACGCAGGTCACACATACACACACTCATTCAAACACTTCGGGCAATTTGGGAACGCCAATTAGCCTAACCTGCATATCTTTGGACAGTGGGAGGAAACCGGAGTACCTGGAGAAAATTCACCAAGCACGGGGGGGGGGGGAACATGCAAACTCCATGTACACAGGGACAGGAATCGAATCCGGACCCTGGAGGTGCAAGGCGACAGTGCTAATCACTACTCCACTGTGGTATAACTTTTCATATCTATCCAATATTAAGTTGCTTCCAAATTATTTATCAGTAAATAGTATACAGTGGCAAGAAAAAGTATGTAAACCTTTTGGAATTTTATGGTTTTCTGAATTAATTTGTCATAAAATGCGATCTGGTCTTCATCTAACTCAAGAGTATTGACAAACATAATGTGCCTAAAATAGTCACATTATACCAAAAAAAATCTGATTTTTTGTGTCTTTATTTAAAAAAAAACATAAAAACCTCATAGAGCTAAGGATGTGAATCCTTGAATTAAAGATCAAGGGGAACTGTGAACGGTGTAGGGAACAATTGAACAACAGGTCTTCGCTTTACCGAAAAATTTTATAAAAATAAAAAAAAATAAAGGTAATTAGTTATCGATTTTAAGGCTTCAATTTTTCCACTTTTTTTCCACTTGAATGAATGTGTTCAATAAAGATTATTTTAAATGTTGTTATTCTTTGAGGCAAATTATATTTGTTAATCCTCTTGATTTAGATGAAGATCAGATTAAATTAATGCAGAAAACAAATTATTGCAGAAAATCCTGAAATTCCAAAATGTTCACAAACTGTTTTTTGCCACATGCCAAGAAGTCTAAGAGTTATACATTTTTGGTTTATGAATATAATATTTTGTGTAAATAATAAAAATACTAGCTTTTTAAAGATATGTTATCTTTATAAAAAGAATAAGCCATTAAAAGATATACCTGAAAAAAATATATACAGATAATCTATAACATTATGACAACCTGCCTAAGATTGAGTATGTCTTTTTCTGGATCAGGAACATCCCACAAGAGCTGCAGTTCTGGAGTTGCTCTGACCCAGTCCTTTAGCCCTCACAATTTGGCCTGTGTCAAAATCACGCAACTCCTTATGCTTCTCCATTTTTCTGCTTTCAACACATCAACTTCAGGAAAAAAAAAGTTTACTTGCTACCTACTTCCTACCCTACATCCAACCCACTTCCGCTATTGTAACTACAGTAGATATTAAATATGTAGCTAATGAGAGAAGGGCCAGATTGTAATGGCTAGACACCTCGGTCAGAGCAACCACAAAACTGCAGCTCTTGTGGAATGTTTCCAGGCTGCAAAGTGATCCAAGGAAGGAAAAGTGAACTGGGGACAGGGTCATGGGTGCCCAAGACTCACTGTAACACATGGGGAGTGAAGACTGGCCCGTGTAGTGTAGTTTAATACAATAGAAGCACTATTGTAGAACAAATTGAGGAAAAGGTTAATGCGGGATTCAATATAAAGGTGTCAGAGCACACAGGGCATTACTGTTTTGGTGGCAAAGAAGGACCTACTGAATATTAGTAGGGTGGTCATATTGTTATGGCTGATCAGTGTATATAACAGGCTAACATATATTCTTGAGGAATGACCTTACAGGGTGCATGTGATGAAGATTATAATTGATTATTTTGCCTTGATATTAATAAACAATCTAAATGGTGACTAAATGGTGAGCTAGAAGAAATCAAAATATATATGGTTAACGTATTAAATTCATAATTTCCTCCTGGGATTGATGCCACTGCTTGTCTTCTTTTTCAAAACTCTTATCTAGATTTCATATTTCTAGGGACGCGTTAGTCGCTGACGTGTTTTTGACTGACACCATTCTTATCCAATGTGAAAGCAGAATCGTGAGCCGGGCAAGCGGCACTTCCGCCCGCGGCCTGTACGTCCTGTCATCCCGCGCTGCGCACTTCCCCACGCGTGGGTCACAGTTTGCCCTTTCCAGCCCTGTCATGGAGGCGTCCGGAGTGTAAACATCTGGACAGAAGCAAATAAAGCTGACGGATGTTTTTAGGATAATAACAGCTAGCACTTTGTTAACCAGAGGACTTTTTGTCTGGTTGCAAATGGAAGCCGAGGGTTTGGTTCGCAGGAGGCGGATGAGCGCTGAGCCGCCAGGTGCAGATGGCGCGGTGGCAGGAGCTTCCGCCGGGGCAGAAGTGCGCTGGCTCGGTGGCAGGATCTGGCCTCTGTCCGAGGGCATAGTGGGCAGTCTGACACCACGGATAGGAGGCGAGACCGAACTTAACGCGGTGCAGCTGCATGGCTTGCAGGAGGCGACTGAAATCTCGGAAACGGACTATGAAGGTCTACCTCAAGGAGCTTCTACCAGCACGTACATGTTAGCCGGGGCCGTGGCGGGGATCATGGAGCACTGTCTCATGTTCCCTATCGACTGTGTAAAGGTGAGTTAGGAGATGATTGGCTTCGATCTTAGCTAGCATGCATGTCTTACCTCTCTAACACGGGTCGAAGTTATTATTCTGTCTGCTAAGTGACCTGCTCGCCAGTTAATTCCTAATTTGAAAGCGTAGTAGTATATAAGTTATATAGGCTAACATATATAAGTTACCACATATTTGTAAATTCGGCAAATTAAATTGACTCGAGTAGTGCTTAACGTTCAAGTCATATTTGTTCGGTGTTGCAATTTTGACACGAAACTAACCTTTAGCCATGTGAGCCGAGTTAGCCACTAGAAGCTAACTTAGTTACTAACTTCTGTTACAGTCCACGCCTCCTTATATCTGCTCTGCTAGCTGTCTAAATCACCTCCGTGCTAACTGCTTGTAGCTGTATGGCATTGAATATATCTCACGTGCCAGTTTGATATTACAATAAATGTTTTTTTTTTGTTTGTTTAAGCTGTAATATATATTTTTTAAACTATGCTGTGGTAGCTCCAAAGAGTTTGTGCCCTTTCTCTATCTCACACTTGCACACAAGGTCAAGCAAGCTTTGGGCGCAAGTAGGTCACAGCATGCAGGATACCACGCGCCGTGCTTTCAATATTATACCGATGTCGGAGTGCGTGGAATAACCGATATTGATGGGGACATAAGCTGATGTGCTGCTCTTTACACTTCTTTTGCAACTGTGTGCAACTTGTGGAGATGTGCTCTGTGTCCATGTACAGGATCAGACCAGTTTCAAGACTAAGCAGATGCAATTGGGTTAAGGTTCAACGACCTGCTCTTTGTGTCCTGCGACAAATCCTGACCTCAAACCCACTGAACGCCTCTGAGATAGACAGGTAGACTCAATGTGCCCTAAGTTAGAGACGTGATAAAATGTCTAAGATGTATTCTAGCTGGCACATTTTGGGGATCTCTGAGTCCTATGTTTACTTGTTCAAGAAATAGTAAAAAAAAAAGGGAACTTTTAATAGCAATTTCTACAGCTCTCTATATATAAATTGTACCAGCCCTAATGCCACCAATCTTCTTTCTCTCTGGGTCTTTCAGAGTGATAGTGCTCCTTATAATCTCTTATCTATCTATCTATCTATACACACACACACACACACACATACAGGAGCATACAGTATGTGCAATATCATCATTAAGGTAATTTATTTCGGTAATTAAACGGAAACTCGTATATTATATGGATTCAGTAGTTTCATTACACTCATACTTCATTAGACTGATATATTTCAAAAAATTATTTTTTATTTTGATGATTTATGTCTTACAGCTACTGTAATTAAAATTTGAATATAGACTGGCTCTTTACAGAGTGCTGTAAATAGCAGGAACAAATGTGGTAGAAAAAAGGTAAACAAGCAACAGGTATAACCGCAGCCTTGAGAGGATTGTAAAACCAAGCCCAATCAAGAATTTGGAAAAGATTCATAAGGAGTGGACTGCAACTGAATTCAGTGCTTCAAGAGCCACCACGCACAGACATATCCAGGACATGGTCTACGCCTTGAACCAGAGACGTCAGAAGCGTCTTACCTGGGCAAGGACAAAAAGGACTGGACTGTTGCTTAGTGGGCCGAAGTCCTCTTTTCAGATAAAATTTAATTTAGCATTTCATTTGGAAATCAAGATCCCAGATTTTGGAAGAAGAGAGAAGAGAATCCAAGTTGCTTGAGGTCCAGTGTAAAGTTTTTACTGATGTTGATCAACTGTCTTTGATCATGTCCAAGATCAGCGCAGCCATCTATCAGGAAGTTTTTAGAACACTTAATGCCTTCCTCTGTTGACCAGCTTTATGGAGATGTTGATTTAATTTTCTAGCAGGACTTGGCACCTGTCCTTACTGCCAAAAGTACTAATACCTGGTTTAAGTACCATGGTATCCCTGTACTTGATTGGCCAGCAAACTCACCTGACCTAAACCCCATAGAGAATCTATCGGCTGTTGTGAAGAGGAAGATGTGAGATACCAGCCCCCAAGTATGACAAAGTATTGAGTGCTGTACATGCTCATACTTTTCAGTAGTCCAACGTATCTGTGTTAAAAATATATATTTTTTAATCTCAACTTTTGGGTTTTCATTAGCTGTAAGCCATAATAATCTAAATTTAAAGAAAAACGATTGCATCTGTAGGAGTTTTACGTTTTGAATTGAATTACTAAAATAAAGAAACTTTTTTGATACTCTTTGAGCTGCGTCTGTCTGTCTGTCTGTCCCCTTAAACACAAGGGGTTTTTGGTCTCTGTTCATGAACTATTGGCAACGTCTCCAAAAGCTCCACTTTTACTAAAGGCTATCCACATCTGATAATGACATGAAATGCAATAGTGCATTGTCTTATAAGACCTCTAAGTCATTCTGCCAGACACAATTCCAGACACACTGTTCCTCACACACGTGTTTTTTTTTTTTAATATATTTCAAGTATACAGGTTATTAATTCAATTGTCTACTACAAATGACTAATTTAAATACTTTTTTAATAACTTTACTAATTTTTTTTTTAAATGCCACTTAACATAAAAAAAGTCACTGCTATAACTAGTGTTTACAATAAATGCATATATGTATATACATTGATCAGCCATACCAAACCACCTAAAGTTTAGTCTCCTTGCCCGGGTCAAATATTTGGCCCTATGTGAAAAAGTTATCCCTTGTCTCAGGAATGGGAAGGGTTACAAAGCCATTTCTAAGGCCTTGAGACTGCAGCAAACCATGGTTTAAGCCATTATCCACAAATGGAGAAAACATTGATGCCATACATGCCTTTCATGGAAAAGAGAAATCCACATAAAGAAAAAGAAAATAAAGGCTTGTCTCATATTTAAAAAACATTTTTAAGACTTTTGAGCAAATATTCTGTGGAATAATGAGAGACAAAGATTTTTTTTTTTTGAAAGATGTGAATCCCATTACATCCGGCGTAAATCGTAAAACAACATTCCATAAAGAACATCATACCAACAGTCAAACATGATTGTGGTAGTGTGTTGGCCTGAATGACTTGCTATAATTGATGGAACCTTAAAATTCTGAACTTCTACCATAAAATGCTGGAGAATATCCAACCATCAGTTTTTTTTACCTCCAGCATCAGTTCTGTGTCCTTACAGACAATAATCCAAAACACACCAGCAAGTTCTCTGAATGGCTCAGAAAAAACAAAGTGACAAGGCCATTCCAAAACCGTAAAAGTCTGAATTAAAATCCTATAAAGATGCTGTGTCATGACCTTAACATGCTGTTCCTGCTCTAAAATCCTGCCATGTGGCTAAATTAAAACAATTTAGCAATGAGCGATGTAAAAGACTCATTGCCAGTAATCTCAAACTCTTGATTGCAGTTGTAGGTTTAGGGGCAATTCGTTTTTTTACAAGGTAGTTTTGGGCCACCGCATTTTGTATTTACTCTGGTTATCTTTGTGTAATATTAAATTATTTTAATGATTGTAATCATTTTAAGGTCTGACAAATATGCAAAAAAAAAAAGTAAACAAACAATACAGGGGCAAATACTGTACTGTAGGTAAGTTCTTCATGTGCTACTGGGGCAGCTTTGGGCCCTCTGGGTATAGCTTCACAGTGCCTCTAGGGTGTGCTGTGATGTCTGGCACCAGGATGCTGGCAGAGGATCTTCAGGCATCAATAATTGTGCCACGTGTGTAGTTTTGTGGAACTGTGCTGATGATGAGGGTTTGTTTAGGTTTATTTTTAAATACTTTTTTTCTCTTTTTTTTCTGAAGGACTGATAAAGATAAAAACAAGCTCAAGCATTGCTCTGTGACTTCTCTCTCTATTATTATATATTATGTATACTTGCGGTGGTAGCTAGTGGAACAGGTCAGCATTCTTTGCCAGCACAAAAGTGGTCTACTTCATACAACATACAATATTTTATTTATTAGATATCTCTATTAATTTCACATTTCAGCGATCCAACTTACTAACCCTCCGTACCATCTACCCATAAGTGAAGGAAAGACAAAAACAGAACTAAACACTCTGTGGGTATATATCTAGAGGTCAGTATTGTGCAGACAAATCCTTTTTTTCTTTTTCTTTTAAGCACAGCTGTTGGCAATATGTTAAACTGAATTTTATTTAATTTTGCCCAACTATAAAAACATTTTTTTTTTAAATGCAGAAGGATCCCCTTAGGATCACATGCATTTATGTTTTTTTTTTTTTTATTTTTTTTTTTAAATGTTATTTCCCATTTTTTGGTAACATTAAAATGTTCACATTTTAACTTTGGTTCTAAATTATACGAAACCCAAATGCACAGTTTGATGTCTGAAACCTCCTCCGTTAATGCATACCAGCAAGACTTGATTATAAGCAGTTGTGGGTTTTTTTCTTTTTTAATGGGTCATTGGCCAATGCTGTGTTGTTGGCACAGATTCATGCCGCTTAAGTTTTAATCTTCCTGTTTTGTTTTTTTGTTATTTTCTCCCTAATTTAGTCGTGTCCAATACCTCCTTGTCACTAGGGGGCTCCCACATTAAGGCTACAACTACCACTCAGTCCGGAGGTCCGAAGACTATCAAATGTTTCCCTCGAACCACGCCAGCCAACCGCATCTTTTCGAACTGCTCACTCGCGCACCGTTGAGGGCGGCTTAACACACTCAGTGTAACTATCCGCTCCTTCTGTGTGCGCGAGCTCACAGACGCCCCTGATTGGCTGTAGAGCTGTAATTAATGTGGGAGCACTTAGTACCTCTCATCCCTCTCCTTTGAGGAGGGCTCGGCCAATTAGCCACCTCTGGACCTCTGGCTGTGAGAGGTAACAGCGTCACCCGGGAATCGAACCAACGATCTCCGGATGATAGGGCGAGCACTTTACCACTAAGTTTTTCTACCCTTTTTAAATGGGTTGACAAATATACTGTACTTGCACTGAATAAAGGATCCATAATGCACTGACAAAAGAATAATTTATCATCACTGTAGTTTAAGATTTTATATGTACATTATGGTCTATCAAATGTATAATCTTGAAAATAAATCTTGGTGTGTCTTACTGTTATTATTATGTCAGCAATGAAGAATATGTCCTTTGTTGGAGTTTAGCAGTTCTTTCCCTTTATATATATTTATGGTTATTTGCAGTGTTTAATTTCTCAGTTGACACTTTGGACTATCGCCAAAATATTTCTTTCTTGCTATTTTAAAATTGGGATGAGTCCCAGATGTGCATATCTGTCAGCATTGGAGCCATGGCAGACACATTTAGGAAACCTTACTCAGTGTTGCTTGGGACATCACGGTCGCAGAGAGGCAATTACGCAAACGCAGACTACGGGGATTGTTTACAATCTAGTCATAGGTTATCGTTCAGGCTCAGGGTTTTCCATGCAAACACCGTCACACTGATTTCTTTGCACTTTTTCTGCACATGCTATTAGTTATGACTCATATTAAATGAGCCAAAGCCAGTGGACTATTTAGGAAGTAGGAAGATGTGATAAAGGTGCACTGTTTTTTTTAAAAAAAAATTTATTATTATTATTTTTTTATCATGTATCCTAGTGCCTGTGTTCTTCCGTACAAGAACGTTTCCGTTTGTAGGTAATTTAAATGCCTTATCACTCTCATGAAGATTCTTATAAATCTCACCTCTTCCTGTTCGACTGCTGATTTCCTTGTTTGTCTCACATGCAGCTGTTTTAGCAGGCAGAGAGTACAATGCATTCTGTTATATCATGCCCAGACCTTAGGCCATATAGAGCGAGATTGTGTCCTTACAGGTTCTGCATTCCACAGCAAGACTCATGTTGCATGAGAGCTAGTCTTACACAAGAACAGCACTCCATAAGACCAAGCAAGTGATACTAGACAAGGTCAAATGGTAAAATTGTTAGTATTAAAAATAAGGTGTATGTTAACAGACATGATGTGCCATGGATGTATGTGTAATGAAGTGCATGCAAAGATCTTTGTGACATCAGATGTACTTCTACAAAATATAGTGTACTGTGTGTTTACAGTGTGTGTGTATGTGTATGTATGTGTATGTATATATATATATATATATATATATATATATACACACACACACACGCATGCGCATATATATATGTTTGTGTGTGTTATGAAATATGTAGTTTGTCTAATTGACTGATTAAATGGCATATCTTTAATCAAGTGATTTTTTTTTTTGGGGGGGGGGGGGGGGGGGGGTGCTATTTGCTGCCCCACACTCCAGTCTAGCAGGTGGCAGTATTGCACCAACAGCCAATTAATTCAAATGAAGAAGATGCAATACTCTAAAATACCAGTAGTTGTAGATGCGTTTGGTATTTTTCTGGTATCTTTTTCAAGTAAGTTGTCAAGTTTAAACAATTTTATTTGTTTTATAAGTTCACGTAAGTAATTAAAAAATTCTGAATTAAATCAACCAATAAAAATTGACCAGTAAATATTTTTTTAGAACAATTAAAACCTAAGCTCCACTAAGTACAAACATGTTTTTTCCCCTTAAATTATATATTGAATTATATTTTAACATATGATTGTACATGATCATGGAAGGCCAATGCTCATGCTATATACACTCAAATACTTGTACAAGAAACAGCCGTAACAATAAAACGCAAAATATTAAGACCAGTACTCTGTAGGTTCCCCTCCTGGGGTAGCTCTAGGGTGTGCTGTCGTGTCTGGTACCAGCCTGTTAGTGGCAGATCCTTTGGGTGCCTTGGGTTGCACAGTGGGGCCTCTCTGGGTTGGACTTATTTGTCTGGCACATTCCATGAATGCTCAGTCAGATTGAAATCTGAAAGGATTTGGAGGCCGGATCAACAACCTTGAACTCTTTTGTCTCCTAAGCCCTATACAAGGCAGACTGTGGTGCACAGGGAGTTTTAATACCTTTCTATCATGGGCATTTTTTTAAATAGAATGTACTACATTAGCTTATCTGTGTTAATGACCTGAGGGGAGGGGCTGGCATTTTTGCCCATTGTCATATTCGATTTATTTATTTATTTTTTTAACTGGTTGATTGTGACTCTGATATAATTAGTCAATGTTATGGTTCCATGAACATCTCAGTGTAACACATATTTTAGATAAAGTGTTAAACTACTGAATTAACTGTATGAAAGTATAATAGTGCCAAAATTCCTCAAAGCAAAATAGCCGGTTAAATTACATGAACTGAAAAAAAACATGTTGCAATAAAAATGTTTGAAACAGCGCCGGCTTTGCTTTTATTATAGCATTTATTGTGCAACTGGCAACCCAGCCTGTTAGTTAAGAGGGCTGCGTTCCGATCGGTAAGTAGTTTCTGAGAAGTAGACTGCACAGGGAGCAGGAAGCACACTTTAAAGTACACTGCGGCACGGACAGCAGCAATCGGCTGCAATTTAGTAACTTAAATATTTTTGCACTGAATTTTAAATGCTTGAATTACATTTTAGCTTGAAATATATATCCACAATAAATTGCAGTGGCAAAAATTTTAAACATTGTAAATGCTTTAATTTTTTCAATTCAGATCAAATTGCAATGCAGAAAAATTCAAACATTTTTATTGCAACACGTTTTTTTCAGTTCATGTATTTCAACCTATGCTATTTTGCTTTGAGGAATTTTGGCACTATTATACTTCCATATAACGGTCCTTAACTCTTCTGATTGAGATATCTCCAGGTCCCCTTTTTTCCTCAGTGACTGCTGGGCTGCAGGTGTTGCTTTCTAAAACTTGCTGTGTTGATGTTATATGTACATGAGCCGAAATAGTTGGGGGGGGGGGGGGTCTAAGGAAGATGTTACAGTAGCTAATTCCTCTGAGTAACCACCTGCAGACTGCCTTTAATGGGATGAACCAATACAATGCAAGGCGAAGCTTCATTCCTGCTTCCATGCGAGTGACCTTAATGTGTTTATAAAAGGCTTAGTAGAGTCAGGGGTTCTCTAGACATGAACAGACTTTTAGACTGTGCTATAATGGGACATTGTGTCTGCTGTTTAATGCTTTTATTTGATTTGTTTCAGGTATTTTTGCTTGTATTTGTTTTCTCTCAATAATATGCAACAGCAAAAGGTCAAGAAAAGTGCAGTTGGGTCCTTAAAGCTAAGTGTGTCTGCTTAGCGGTGATTTTATCAACTGCCCAGTTGGTTCAGTTCTTCAGCAACTGATATTTGAAGTATCAGAATATTCAAAAAAGTGACATATTAACAGCAGGTATATGATTCGTCTTAAAATATGCTACAGATTGCATAAACTTTTTGAGTAATACTTAAGTATATACTTATATAATGTAGTAAGATGAGCAGAGGTGCGCTATGATCACTCAAAAATTTTACTAATGTATTTAATGTCCTGTATATTAACAAGCCATCAGGCTACACACATCATTTACATGGTCTCAAATACATTAAAGTAGAAATATAAACCAGGGCGTAAGGGAAATAAACATGGCCTGCACCTTTTTTGAATGCAGAGGATGATTGTCTGTGAGAAGCCTTTTTTTTCAGTTAATACTTGTTTTAGTTAGGCTTTTGGCTCTTTTTGTTAATAAGTCAAATTTCCTAAACTACTCCTAACCTTAAGTCACTGTTGGTCAGTGGTGGTGTTTTTTTAAATATCATTTGTACCTCTAAAATATTTTACAAATGCTAAAGGTGTTATCTAAAACTAGTCATGCTAATGATGTTTTAGAGTACTAAGCCACTTTCAGGGATTAGGGAGTATTAGTCAAAACAGTTGCGTAGCTGTTACATGCTTAGCCTCTGCTGCAGATGTTCTCTTTGTTGTCTTCAAAATGAATTGTCCTAATTTGCAATATTACTGTTTACTCTGTTGTCCTTTAGACCCGCATGCAGAGTTTGCAACCTGATCCAGCTGCCCGTTACCGCAACGTAATGGACGCTCTGTGGCGCATCATGAGGACTGAGGGCATCTGGCGGCCAATGAGAGGCTTGAATGTCACGGCAGTGGGGGCAGGGCCCGCCCATGCACTCTACTTTGCCTGCTACGAGAAGCTGAAAAAGACTCTCAGTGATGTCATCCACCCAGGAGCCAACAGTCATTTGGCGAATGGTACACCTCACTCACCACACCTCAGACTAAATAAACAAACACAGGATCAGAAATTATGTAGAGAAACACAATGCTTTCTAACCGTAACATAATTTTTTCTTTTTGTTTAATAACACGATTATGGATGTCATGAATACTAGATTGTATAAAAAATTTTATACAATAAATTTGTGATAAATAAATAAATGTACAGTAGATTATTAGAGAAATGCACATTTGCTCCATAAGAGTATGTTTAAACTTTGTGTGTTTCTAAACATTCCTGTGTCCAAGAGCATAGATGGTGGAAGATAGCAAGGTGGTGAAATAAAACAAAATGTAAACCTTTTTCCAGCGCAAAGCTACTTTTTAGCGACTAAAGTTTGGATCTAACGTGCTGACCTGTGCTAACGCTTCTTGCTTAAGGCATGTTACAGCAGGCAGAAGCTTTTACTCAGAATCGTACTATTTTCACCTTAATGCCAGAGCTTACATCAGATACATCCACAATAATTTATATTCAGTTTGTTTTATCTGACTCTAGCTATCTCTAGCTATTTTTCAACTAGATGCTTTCCTAAGCTTGTTTGAAGCAGATGTTTGAGGGCAGCAGTGGCTCTAATGGTTAAGGCTCTGGGTTAATTCTGGGGTCTTTAAGCCCCAGAATCACTAAACTGTCAGTGTTAGGCTCTTGAATCTCTCTGCTTCAGTCATACAGGCTGCCGCCTAATATTATATAACATAACATGTTTGCATGTGTCTGTGTATTTAGAGGGATATTTTTATTATTATATATTTATTTATTTATTTACTTATTTATTTTATGACTAACATGAAAGATTAATTAATGTTGCAGACCAACATTGAGTTTTCCTTAATGGTTGATTTTAACTTAACTATCACAAATCAGTTAAATTATTTAATAAGGTTGTGTTCAGTTAATATTAGGCATTATTAAAAAATCTTGTACATTATGAAACAGTATAGTAGGTTTTTAGGTGCCATATTATATGCTCTGACTCGTTTATTATCATTTATTTTTTAATAAAACATTCAGCTAATTGTTTATTATGCTCATTAATGGTGACATCCCTAAACGGATGCTCATGAGAACATTCTCATGAGATGTTTTCTATTAATTATATCTTTTACTGTGTTCTTCATAATATTGAGATGTTTTGTTGTAGTAACAAGATGCCTTTCTCATACTAATGGGATGCTGCAGGTGGAAAACTATAGCTGTTTGTTATGATGTGTTTATGAAATATCTCTCTCTACAGTATGTGTTACAGTAGCCCTTCAACCTCTACTCTTATCCATGCGCCTATTACTGTTTTTCCCAAAATTTTCAGTTTTTACTTTGAATTAATTCCACATTGTATATACTGTAACAGCAGGAGATCCACGAAGCTCTTGGAGCATTATTGGTAAACGCATCAGAACTAATGCATAGTGTTGCTTTGCATTTTCTCTTTTTCTCTTTTTTTTTTTTTACCTATGCCTAGGTGAGGCGCAGAGTGGGTAAGTAGCCTCTGGAATCCTAATGCTGGAGTAAAGTTCCCTACAACATGAAGGGTATACAGTATGCCTTCGCTCATTTAAAAAGAAGCGATTACACTGTGTGGATAAACCTACAATTTTTCCAACTTATAAAAATTGTTAATTTCCCGCAAATTACTTTAATATTTGCATTAAATGCACTAGATCCTCATTTTTTTATTATTATTATTATTATTATAACTTTTTTTTTTTTTTTTTTTTAAACCCTGGGTTTTTATATCTCTATTATATAACTGTCTAATATTCTAGCACTTTACCAATGGTACCAAGTTAGTCAGGCTTTGTTATGATCAGTTGAAGTTAAACTACAACTTAAAATAATAACAGAAGGTCTGTTCTCTTCTGTGATATTCACATTCCTAATAACACACTCAGCAAACTTTTTAATCTCTTCCAAATCTTCTGGGGCTGCTTATATTAATGACCTGCAGGGATCAGATTTCACAATGTGTCTGCGATTTCTCTCCGCTGTCTCCTACCTGTCTCCTTGATGCTCACTGTTAAGGGTTTATTTTGGCAGGAACTGCAGGATGCGTGGCCACACTGCTTCACGACGCCGCCATGAACCCAGCTGAAGGTACTTGCTGTTGATGCTAATTCTCAAATGCCCACATTCACATCTAATCACATCTATTCACATCTATTCACATCCACTACAGCGCTATGTAGTCTACATTACAAGGGTCCAAAGTATCTGCAGGTTTTTAACTACACCTAATAGTTGTTTAAATATTAAGATAAGGGTGGATGATATGAAAAAAAAATTCTATGACACATGATACGTATTCCATGCATGAATAATTGAAGGAAAAGAACACCAACAAAAAAAAAGTGTGTTGCAGTTAAACTTTTCTGATAATGTATGGTGTAATGTCTACAAAATTCTTCACTTGGGGGCAGTGGTAGTTTGGAGCTGCTCCAACAGAGTGCCATTGTTGGGCCCTTGAGCAAGGCCCTTAACCCTCTATGCTCCAGGGGCGCTGTATTATGGCTGACCTTGCGCTCTGACCCAGTTACGCCGGGAAATGCGAAGAAAGAATATTACTGAGCATTAATGTATATGTGACAAGTAAAGGCCTAACTTAACTCATATCGCCTAGGCTAAGACCAAGGCCAAGCTTAATCAACTAAAAGCGTTGATAAAAGTGTGTTTATCTAATTCTGTCATCCAGACATTCTGATAATTTATGTTACATGTATGTAGCACCTTGATCCTGGAGGAAGACTGTTTCATTTCACTGTGCAATGATCTGTATATGGTTGAAATTACCGTAAAAGCCGACTTGACGTCCCTGCGACACAAGTCAAGGTGTAAGTGCTTGATGCACCTTACGGTTCTAACCAGCAGGTGGCATCAGAGTTGCGTAATTGACTGGTGATTTGAGTACACCAGGAGAATGGCATAAAAGACTTAAGGGATGTCCTATGGGATAATGTAACCTTCGCTGTAATTAACAGCTGCACTGGACTGGAATGCTCACATCTCTGGCTTGAGTTTGGCAGCAAATGCTGACAAATGAGTGCTGGCATTACTCCAGCCTTACACATCCAGGTGGCAGAACACACCTGCTCTGCTGCCTTGAAACACACATGCAGCTTTAGTTCTTCCGTTTTCAGTAAACGGCCTCGACTGTGCTGAAAACATGACTTAATTTGATCCACTTATGTCCGGATGGAATGTGCCAAAGTGGATAATGAGTCTACACACTCTTCTTTTGATGGCAATACTCTGTTTCAGTCATGACCTTTATATTTTGACTTGGTGTTTGTTAGGTGTTTAATGATCTCTCTCTTTTTTTCTTTTTTTTTTTACCCCCCCCCCCCTTTCTGGTTCCTGTGGTTCTGCCTGCCTTGCAGTGGTAAAGCAAAGGATGCAGATGTATAACTCGCCATATCGGAGTGTGCTGGAGTGCATGCGCTGCATCTGGCAACAGGAAGGTGCCAAGGCATTTTACCGCAGCTATACCACACAGCTCACCATGAACGTGCCATTCCAGGCGCTGCACTTCATCACCTACGAGTACCTTCAGGAGATGCTCAACCCCCACAGACTGTACAACCCCTCCTCCCATATGATTTCGGGAGCTTTAGCCGGGGCGGTGGCTGCTGCCGCCACCACACCGCTGGATGTGTGTAAGACACTGCTAAACACACAGGAGACCCTGACACTGCATTCGGTGAGCCCGGGTCGAGCACACATCTCGGGCATGGCCCATGCCTTCAGGACAGTGTACAGGCTGGGCGGCCTGCCTGCCTACTTCAAAGGTGTGCAGGCTCGTGTCATCTACCAGATGCCCTCTACAGCCATCAGCTGGTCTGTTTACGAGTTCTTCAAGTACGTCATCACCGAGCATCAACTCAAGCGTCTCAGAATGCAAAGGGACGGAGAGTAGACACTTATTTTTCAATGCCTAACCCTGCCCTCGATTAGCAACTTCCCTGGCCTTGATTTTCTCTGTCTCTTGCTGTCTCTCATGTTTGCTGCACCACCAATGAGACATGCATGCTGCAGAAAGATGGAGAGACGTAGCCGCTCACACGCACACTTGTCTGGGCTTGTTTTTGCTCAGGAGATACCCTGTACCCTTCTGTCTATTTTTCTCTCGCACAATCTCCACCACTACATCACATACAGGGATAGACTGGGTGGACATTAGAACAATTATTTATACCCACAGTTGCACCATCATTTCAGCCCAAATGTGATTATTCTTGGTCCCACCAGAGGGCGTCAGAAGCCTCTACTAGATAGAAAAATAATATTTAAAAAGTTGCTAATTAGAGGAAGGGCTTTTGAAATTCAGCGACATAGAATAGAAATCTGTGCTATGTAGCGTTCTCCCAGCTAAGATATAATAATGTATTTGAGTATATATTTTTGAAAATTTAGCACAGGTAAAAATAAAAGAGAAAAGAAAAAAAATGAAAGAAAACATTTAGACCAAATAACATGAAAGATGAATAGTGGTCAGAGCTAGAAAAAAAATGGACTTTTCATAACAACTGGGTTTAAGGTTAAATCATTGTTTTACATTTAAAATATATTCTGAAAGAATTCTGAATTACCATCCTGGGTTTTGAGTTTTTCTGAGCATTTGAGAAAACATGACTAGGAATAAATGTAATTGGAAGAATTGCCATACACTTCTGCATTCATTATCTGTAAGCTGCATGGAAAGCAATAACAGTGTTTAATAATTAGAATATCATTCTAATTTCTCCAACTATTCTGCACTGATTAATATTGAAGGCCATTTAACTGATAATGTTGCGATTACTGTAATATACATTTACTGTAATCTGAGTGGTTGTAAGCAGAAGAATATCATGGCCGCTGTAAAACATCATAGATGGTTTTTAACTGTTTTTTTTTATTGCCTCATGAGTTGCTTCACCACTGTTTAATGTTGATAAGTTATGAAGTCTGTCATTTTGGCATTTGTCTATGCTCTACCCTGTTCCCAGCTTTCAAATAAAGTAGCAGTGCAGTGAGTACTGCTTGCATAACAAGAAGTCATTTTTGTCTTTTCTGTCCAAAAGATTTACTTATTAGTTTTTCAAACCCAGTTACACTTGCCTCAAAAGAGTGGAATCCTGAGTGTCTGATGGTATTGTGACAGCTTCCACCTCTCATCTTCACGGTATGCATGTTTCAACTGCGGCAACTCAGAGCCACAAGAGTTAAAAGGGAACTCTGTTGGTGGCATGACCAATGTTTGGGTTAAATCACAGGTGCAGATGTGGCCTTTGACCATATGTGTCCTGACTCGAGGCAAGGTTGTGTGTCAGCTGAGCTTTCACTTTACCTGCGTACGTAGTCCTGTTGAGCAATCTCCCTAAGGGGTGTGGGTAGGAACCCCAAGCGCAAACAAATTGCACATGAACTTGACTGGCAGGATCTCGGTTCTTTACTTACGCAGGAGCGCAGGAGGTGTTAGCCCTTGTCAAGAAATGTTTATCAATGAGCAAGAAACAAATCTTGCAAACAAATAAGGCGTGCTATTGCAGCGTTACAGTGAGCCGGTATAACAGAATGCCGTCTCATTTTGGGCTGTCAAACGTTTGTCTGGAGATTTTGCTTCACCTTTGCACTCAAGAGGTATGTTTACCCTTCGTCTGAGAAACAAGCCATAACCTGAGTCGGAAAAGAATGAGAAGGTGTTGGTTGTCAGATGCTCATTTCCACTTAGATGATTTGAATACTATTTTAACATGGAAATCAGGACAAGGCTTTACCCTTCAGATCCCTTAATGCTACATTACACACAGAAGTCTGACACAAGCTTTGCAGTTTTTTTTTTTTTTTTTTTTTTTTTGGTCACCCATAGAGTCCTCTAAATGAATTCTGAAGGACATATCCAGCTCAAGAACCTTCGACAAGAGCATAGACCCCCCCGCCAAAAAACCTCCTGCCTGTTGACCTCTGTTCTATTTTATTTTCTTTTGTTCTAAGCAAATACTTTGACACTTGCTGCAGCGCCCTGAGTCATGTCATTATAATGTTTTTTGAATGCGGTAGCCCCCATTTCCCATGTGCAATGCAAACACAGAGCAGACAGTGTGGTCATCCAGGATTAAATGTCTAACAGCTAGTTGCTTTTCAAAACCCTTCCCCAGGCACTAGATGATATTTTGCCACCCATCCAACACACATGCACACACTCATGTCAGTCAGGCACCTGTTCAAACAGGGAGTGTTAATGAGCTGTCTTTGTGTGTCTGAGTGTGTGACGGTGTGCGTTGCCCCGCCCTGCCCCGCATTCGTTTATCTCCGTCCTCCCATCCATGGCACGGCTGGCCAGCATGAGCTTGCCCACAATGCACGCTGATGATCTTCCTCACAAGAGGCTCCAGAGGATTATGTGGAAGTGTTTATAAGTAACTGAGCTACAGAGTGTCTGAATTCTTTTTTTCTATTTTTTTCCCCCAGAGCTAGTGTCTGGGTTGATCATGATTACCTGATCCATGAACATTTTGAAGTTGTGTAAGTGGGACAAAGTGAGAAAGTGAAAGTGTCCATTTATTGTAGGTGTGTTTGTATCTGTGTGTTGGTTCAGTAATAGAGTTGCTGACAGACAGCTTTGTGTTTGTTTTGTCTTCTCACTTTAATAAAGAGCTCTTATTGCTTAAGAGGATGAGTGTGTCCCATTCAACCTACTTAGTGATCCTCCACCACTGTCTGTATATGATATAATCATGGATATTTTTTCTTATTGCAACAATGTTTGATATTTAAATATTTGTTTTTTTCTATTAAAGAATAAGAGAAGGTGAAAGGCTTTTTATTCATACGAGACAGCCCATTCTGCTAGCCAGACATCCCTGAGGCACTATTCGAGGCTTGTTGTACGTTCTGAACTGACAGCTGCTTGTTTTAGTCTCCAGCCTCACACACGCAAAAAAAAACTTTATGTTAATACATTCTAACCACTTTCTGTCTGATAACTTACTGAACCGAATCCCCTCAAACCACAGCTTTGACTACAGTTTGACTCCACTCTCCTGGGCTTAGTGTTTGCAGAGAGGGGTTGTGCTCCTCCTACTCTACTGTCGTGCATTTAATGCCTGTGTTTGTTCCTGCGCTGATCTCTGACCCCCTAATGTCCCCGGTTGTGATATGGAGACCACTTGACTATGAACGTTGTGGAGGGGTGCTACTATGACCCATTCTCCTTCTCTAAGTAAATGCACACAGCCACTGCTAATCTAAACTATTTAGTCTAGTAGAGGAATTCTCTCAGCCATGTTGCTGTAGTGAAACGCTGACATGGCTTGGTGTATTGGAAACTTTTAATGCAGGAAAATGCATTATGATTTTAAAATGGTGCATACAGCATTTTCAGTCAAGGGATTTGTTTTACACAAAGGGTAGCTGTCAGGGGTTTCATCATCATGTTGATCTTTATATTTTTTGGCACAGCCTCTCTTAAGGGTAATACAACTATAGAACTCATGGTGTCTATCATGGCATGACATGCAGGTAATTATGCCCTGATCTTTTGTTTTTCCTTTAGTGACATGACAGGATGTACAAAGACTGTCAATTAATCAAAAGAGCTGCAATCAAACTCTTGATCAGATGTCAGAAATAACAGGCAGTACTTTAGTCCAACATACAGTGTACTGTAATACATAAAAAGTGACTAAACTATATATATATATATATATATATATATATATATATACACACACACACACTACCGTTTAAAAGTTTGGGTTCACTTTCTAACTCCATGATCGTTCCTGATTTTTATTTCTTTCTACATTGTAAAGGAATGCTGAAGTTGTCCAAAAAAGGCCTTCATCTTCTTCGAACAGTTAATGGTGAGATGTGTCTGCTACTTATGCTCTGTAAAGACTTCATAACGCCTCTAATCTGAGGTGCTGTTAATTGGTCATTTTTCAGGCTGATTACTCTAAATGAACTTCTCGTCTGCGGCAGAGGTAGGTTTTGGTCTCGCCCTCCTGGGACGGCCTTCATGAGAGCCAGTTTCATTATGGTGCTTGACGGATTTTGCAAATGCAAGAACTATTACAGAAAGGCTGACCTCTGTGTCTTAAAATAACAACTAACTGTTGTTTTTGTTGTTGTTATGTAATTACCTAATTCCATATGTGTTGTTTTATAGTTTTGAAATCTCCAGTATTGTTGTAGAATGTAGAAAATAAATCACTAAACAAAAACAAAGAAAATTGCAAGTGACCCCAAACCTTTGAACGGTTGTGGATATATATATATATATATAGAGAGAGAGAGAGAGAGAGATGTACAGTTTTCCACAGCAGATCCACTTTTACAGCCTGACACCTTTTCTAGTTAATAGGCTGAATGTTAGTGGATGCCTCACAAGAGCTTGCTTTGTGGCTTTTCTTGTTCGTGCTGAAATATAGTTGGAGTATGTACACTAACCATTTATTACTTTGCTTTGTTACAGATGTTTATTGATAACATATACTAAAAAAAATTTATCATTCAATAATGGTTTGACTGCCTGTTACATGGCAGCAGCAGCATAATGCATACATGCTCATATCAAACATGCATCAAAATGTGATCTGACTGGATCATCGTTGTTGCTGCCAGCTGCAGACTGCAGTCTCCACATCATGATACGCCTACCATCATGCTTCCCTGTGGTAAATTTGGTTAGTAACTACGGGAACCAGCATAAGGATATATTTAGTGAAGAAAACTTCAAGGCACTTAAGTAATTCGCTATGGATAAGAGCATGTGCTAAATGTAAATGCAATGGTGTTCTCAGGCTAATGTGCTATGTTGGGTTTGTGCCAAGGACCAAAAGTAAAATTTTATTCTCATCAGGCATCATCCTTTGCAAATCCTAGGGGCCTACAATAGCAGAAGATGTTGCATTTCACTTGCTGTTAGCCAAGAACAGAATGTTGAGAATGCAGTGCACCAAAACTGTATGCTTAAATGCCATATAAACAGTTTGATCTGATAAATTTCCTTTCCCGCTGAGGTAGGGTCAGAATTTGGTGTATTTAGTACCAACAGCATAAATCTCACCCTACATTGTCTAGGCTGGTGGAGGTGTTGTAATGGTAAGTGGAATATTTTTCTTCGTAAATTTTGGACCTTTTAGTACCAATCATCACTTGAATGCCACACGGAATTTGAGTATTGTTCTTAACTATGTGTATCCCTTCATGGCCACAAATCTCCCATCTTCCAATGGCTCCTTTTAACATGAAAATATGCCATGTCACAAAGCAAAAGTAATCTCAATCTGGTTTGCATGACAATGAGTTCAATGCTCTTCAGTGGCATTCCCAGTCAACAGACCTGAATCAAATAGAGCACATTTGGGATGGGGTGGAACAGGAGATTTAAGGCATGAAAGAGCATCTGAAAAATCTGCAGGAATTGCATGATGCAAACATGACCACATGGACCAGAATGTTGATGTTCCAATTTCATGTAAAATTTATACCACAAAGAATTTAGGTTGTTTTGCAAGAAATTGAAAGCCTTAGTCAGTATTAGTATACAGTTCCTAACAAAGAATTTTGAAAGTGTATATTTTTGAGCCTGTTGGCAAAATTGAGAATACTCACACTTAGAAAACTGAACATTTGTACATGTCATTTTGTTTGGCAGAGAATCTGTTTGTCAAGAGCATAGATTGATAACAACTATACCTCAGAGTTTAAAAGTAGAATTAA